>NW_026091634.1:0-15389 GCF_024586455.1 Bactrocera neohumeralis | reverse complement strand
TAAATTTCCAGGTTTTCCCCATTTTTTCAGCCAAATTTTGTTCAGAAAGAGGCCCATTTTTCCCAAACTATACAAACAACAAAATTCCCATTTTGGACGTGAGCCCCAAAAAGTTCAAAGCTCGATTTCATCAGAAAAACAAACGGTTTGGTGGGTTTGCCCTTTTGGAAATCATCTACCCATATTTCTTAAAAAAATGATGCTGTGAGAAAAACCCCTCAATGGGACCGTTATCGCGCCATTAAACCAACTATTTGATCCCTGGTATTTGTGTTCGGACTTTGTGTAACAAGGCGGTGCCATTCCCCCTCGCATTATCAAGGGATTTTTAAGAGAACATTTTGGTGAGCAGAAAATTTTTTTTAAGCCGGCCGATTGACAAGACTTATATCCCCTTTTTTTCCAGTGGGGATATTAAATTGAAATTATCGAAATTTCGTTTGATTCAGGCCTTGGGACAAAACATTACATGCTTCACTTTTCCCAAATGAAATGCTCGAACGAGTCATCAAAAATCGGACTCAACGGATGGATCATGGGAGACGTAGTCACGGCTCGTTTGAAAAATTATCTTAAAAAAGTAAATCCCAAAAAGAATCAAAGAATTCATTAAAATGGCAATAATTTATCAAAAAATATGGATAATTGCCAAAAATCAATATTTTAACTATGCTTAAAAAAGAAATTTAGTAAAAAATAAAAATTTTAATTACAAGAAGAACCCTTTAACAAAAAATTTTCCCCACAGCCCTCGCCACAACAAAAACTACAAATGTCCATGCAAAAAGTATCTTATTGAAATATTTACAAAACCCCTTTAAAGAGTCAATCCAAAAATATTTAAATAACCCAATGCATTCTTCTTACATTTAAAGGGTAGTGCTACCATACTTTCATCAATTTATTTCTTCCCCGACGCTCTTAGTTTAGAATCATCGCATTTCGCATTACTCAATTACAAAAATTTGAATTCCCTTGAACAATGCATCTGTGAATCAAATGGCTTTGGCTTTCATTGCTAAACAAACTTTTTTCGATGATGTAATGCCTAAATGGTGATACGGTTGCCTTTGACTTAGTTTAAGCATTTATTTGAATTTCATTTATTGCATGTAACAAATTTTTAAAATAATTTTTATTTTCAAGAATATTAGAAAAGGGGAAAATTGGGAATTAAATAATTGGTGAATAAGTTTAAGTTAGATGAAGTTTTTTTGCCAATGAATAATTTAGAGATCATTATGACAATTTTAGTAAGGAGAGCATTTCGGGTTTCATTAGTTTTTATTTTTTATTCGACTTATAACCAAAAACTCGTTTTTTTTGATTATGGGGGATAACCTTTTGCCATACATATATTTTTCTATGTTTAAACATGCCGTTATCCCGAATGATTTCTTTTATTTATTTTTTTGAACGGACTTGTAAATCTAAAGCCACCTAAAGGGAAAAACCCACTTACCATGTGAATTATTTTATAGAAGAAAACCCTTTTCAAAAAAAATATATTAAATGATATAATCTATATGAAAACAAGTAAAAACGCACTAATATTAAAATTCACAATTTGGAAAAATTTTACTATTAGTATGGCAACAACCAAAACCTCATGGATCCCCCCCGATAAGTGAAAATAAATTACACAAAGTCAAATGAAAAAAAAAATTTTTTTAAAAAATTTTTCAACAAAAACGGTTTTTTTTCCAAAATAATTTTTTGAGTTAAAAATTTTTAAAACCAAATTTTAAATAAAATTTCCCTTTTGTTTTAATTAAAAATTTGGGGTTTTTAACAAATTTTTGAGTATTAATATTTTCGAAAAAAAAAATAAAGAGAAGATCAAATTTTCCAAAATGTTTAATATTATAACTACTAAGCTAAAATTCCGTTGTGGAAAAAAAGCACCAAAAATTTAATTTAAAATTCCCCGTTAAATGATTTTTCAAAAAATTTTTTCTAAGTTGGTAGGACTGCCCTAATTACTATGGCAGATATAACCCGGATCTTCAACCAGTTTGTACAGCAAAGGGGTTTCGTTTTCAAAAATCAATTCTGTTATTTTTTTTAAAACATCTAAATATTGCCCTTTTTTTTGATCCAAAAATTTGAGACACAGCCTTGAAAATTGTGCGCTCAAAGGGGTAATGGGCGTCTTTAAACCTTTTTCTAGGTTGTTTTTTGAAGTCTTTTGGAAAATTTTTTGGGGGAATTATTGGATATTCATAAAATTTTAAAAGTTTTTGAGAAACAATTCTTAAAGACTTTGACAAAAATTTTTTGAGAATTTTTTTTTTTGTAAAATTCTAAAATGTTTTCATTTTTTTTCCTTGTCCAATTTAAAGGTTTTTAAAAAAAACCCTTTTTTTTCATTTAGTTGATCCTATAAATTATCTGGCGATCTCATCTTTTTCCGGGGGATCACCGGAAATGGTGTCGCAAGGCCGAGTTTAAAAATTTTTTTTTAAAAAATTTAAATTTCTTTGCAAATAGTTTAGGTTTGTAAAAAAAAAAAATCCAATAAAATATTTCGTTTTTTTATGAAAAATATTATTAAAAAAATGCTTTTTTTTGGGGAAACCCATGTAATTAAAGTCGGTGTCCTCAGTAGTGCTTGCGATTTTCAAAGAATAAAAGTATTAAACAAAAATTTGTTCAAATTTTGTTTTTTTAACCCAAATTTCTATGCTTACGAATGTTCAAAACGTCAAGATTTTTGGAATGCCATTCTGGACGACCTTGACACTTCTTAGAAAAAAAAAAAGTGAAAAAATGGTGCTTAAAAATCTCAGGTAGTGAAAAAACATGGCAATGCCAGTCGACATCTCTGGAGTCTGCTGAATGTTTTTGGTCATTAGGGGTATGAAAAATTCATGCCCGGGTCGCCCGGATAAAGTTTTTTTTTTTAAAAAGATACCGTAAACAGGTCCTTTGGACATGCTTTATGTCGAAATAAATAAAGGTCCCTTTTTTTTTATTCATTTGGGTTTTGCATCATAAATTTGGTTTCGGAAAACCCAAAAAAAAAAACGCCCAAGGAAAAAAAAAAACGAAAATTCCCCCCGGGGGGTTGGCCTTTGGATTTGGGGCAAAATTTTGCCTTTAAAAGAAAAACCCCCCCGGTTTCGAAAAACCCCCGGCCCCGGGGTTTTTTTGAAAAATAAAAAATTTAAATTGGGAATTTTTTAATTTTAACGGAGAATTTTTGCACCAACCCCGGAAAATTAAAAAAAAGGCCGGGGATTTTTTGGTGGAACCAAAAAATTTAATGTAAACGAAAATTTTTTGGAAAATTAAAATTTCGTAAAAAACCAAACCGTTATTCCCCTTTTAAAAAAAATTTGGCCCCGGGGGGGTTTAATTTTTTTTTTGGGGGGGTCAATTTTTTAATATTAAACTATACAGACCCCTTACTCTTTTCTTCCCAAATTAAAAAAAAAGTTAAAGTTCATGGTTATAAAAAAAAAAGGGGTTCCCCCAAAAAAAACCAAAACTTTTTAGGGTTAAGGGGGTAAAAAAAACCCCCCAAAAAAAACCGGAACAAGAGTTTTTTTAAATAAAATTCTTAAAAAATTTTAAAGGTTACCCCCCCCCTAAATAAACGTTTTTAATTCCACACCTTTTTCTTATAACAAGGAACCCAATTTTTGGGTAAAAAACACAAAAAATGGTATTTGAAAAATATTTAGAAATGCAGTTTTCCCATATTGAGTTTTTTTACATTCTTAGCACAGTACAACCTATTCATCAAAAAAATTACCACACTCCCCAAAAAAAAAAGAAAAGGAGAAATAAATTACCTTTTTTTTTTTTAAAATTTTTTTTAAAAGGGTATTTGTATAATTTTTTTTACCGAAAAAATTTTTTTTTATTCCCTATAAAAGGATCAACGATCTCCAAAAATTGCAGCAAAAATATCGGGTTTTTTGTCATCAATTTGGGGAAAATAAAATTTTAGAATTTTAGTTTTGCTTTTTTTCCCCAAAAAAATTCAATTTAAACCCCCCAAAAAATTTTTTTTTTGGGGAATTACCCCCACCAAAAAAAAAAATGAAGCCGAATAACAAATTTTTTATTTTTTTAAAAAAAAAAACCCCGGAGGGATTCGGGGAAAAAAAAAAAAAGTTTTTGAAAAATTTAAAAAAAAACCCCAAAACCCCAAAATTTTAAATTTAAAACAAGTCCCCCAAAAAAATTTTCGCTATCAAAAAAAATTTTTTCCCAAAAGGAATGAAACACCCCTTTTGGGAAGAATTAAAGAAAATAAAAAAAAAAGCATCCCAATTTTCGTAATGTAAAGTTATAAAACTAAACTACGAAAAAAAATTAAGCAATTTGAACTTGGAGATGAAGATTACTACTTTCTGTTAGTGGATTTTTTTTAAAAAAATATAAATTTTTTACTTCGACATTTAAAATGAGAAATTTAAAAAAAAAAAATTTGCTTCAAATATTTTTATATTATCTATTTTTTATTAAACTCAAAAAATAAAAAAAAAATATTATGAAGTCCAATTCCTTTTTAAAAAATTTTTTTTTCTTTTTTAAAAAAATTTTTTTCCCAATCTTTTTTGGACGAGACGAGAAAGGGAAATAGTAGTTGGATCCAAATTTTTTTTTTGGATCTTTTTGGTTTTTTTTTTTTACCTTTTTTTTTTTGGCCCTTTTTGGGATTTTCCCCCCAAATCATAAAATGAAAAAAAGGGGGAAAGAAAAAGCAAGAAAAAAAATTGTTTATTCAAAATGTAAAAAAAGGTTTCAATTTAAAAATAAAAAAGGCAGTGCCCCAAAAATATGATATAAAAAAAAACATTGGGACAAAAAAAAAAAAATGGGTAAAAAATAATATAACCAAATTAAAAATGGATCGATTTCTAAATGTAAACAAGGGGTTTTACTTGGTAAAAGTAAAAAAGAGTTTATTCCCTAAAATGTAAAAAAAATATTGACCCCCATAAAACAATTTATTCAAATTGAACATTGTGGATTTCAATAAAACCTAGGATTATAAAAAATAGTTTTTATCCCTTTTGCCTTTTATTTTACAAATTTTTATGGGAAATTTAAAAAATCGAAAATATTTGTTCGTTTTTATATCAAAAATGAATTTTTCTTTTTATAAGGAGTCAAAAAGTTTGTAAACATTTATAAACACTATTATTTTAAATCAATGTAATAAAAAATGAAAAAAGAAACATTAAAACATTTCGTTTATGGTTTTATAAACCTGAACTATTAAAATTTTTTAAATAAAATAAGTGCCTCAAATGACCAAAAAACCATTGATTTTTAAACAAGTTCTAAAAAAATTAATTAAAACCGCTTTTGCTAAAAATTTTCCTAACATTTGGCAAGGGGGAATGTCGTTTCAAAAATTTTCAAAACTCAATGTCAAAAAGCTTGCCATCCAACATTTGGGAAAAAAAACTTTTCAAACAAAACCCTCTATAACTTTTTTTGTGAAAACCCCCCCCAAAAAAGAAAACCTGTTTGCCCATTAAAAGGGGTTTTTTGGGCAAAAAAATTTTACAAATGAATCGGCCCAAGGTCACCTTTTCACTCCCCTTAAGAAGCAAAAAGTTGTAAAAAATAGGAAAAAAAGGAAAAACTGAGGCAAAAGCCTTTAAAGGGTTTTGCTTGTTTTTTTTTGTACCGGTGCTGAATGGGGTTTTTATTTTTTTTTTTTTTGTGTTTATTTTTTTTTTGGGCCCCCGCTTTTTTCATAATGCCTAGAAAGTTTTTTGCTATTTCCTTATTTTAAAATTCCCCAAAAACGGAAAATTCAAAAATTTAAAAAAAATTAAACTTTTGGCCCATGGAGGGAAAGAAATAAGTAGCATAATAAAGTATGGATACAATTTGTTGACATAAATTTTTTATAAAAATAAAATTTCATATAACCCTTTTAACTTCGAAAAAATTTTAAGGGGGATTTAGTTTTTCCTAAGGGTTTTTGTAAGTTAAAAAAAATATCAGATAATTATAATAAAAATGAAGGGTACTAAAAAATGGGTTTGTTGTTCCTTTGAAACTGTATTAGTAAAATAAAAACATGAAATTGGGACAAAAATTAAAATTAAATCAAAACCCAAGAGCCCCCCAAAAAAGGGAAAAAGAAAATATAAAATTATAATGCCCTAAAAAAAAATAAAATGAAATTTCAAAAAGGGTTGCATTAAAATTTGGAAAAAAATTTTTTTGGAAAAGTGGGGTCCCCCCCCCCATAATTTTTTTTCAACTCGGAAAAACCCGGGATTCCCCTTTGATATTCTTTTGGCATTTCCATTAAAAAAAATGGAAGTCCCGGTTAAAACCCCCCCAAAAGGTTTTGAAAATCATAAAAAAGTGCGTTAAAAACTAACAAAATACTCAAAACCTAAATTTTGGAAGAAATGGCGAAAAGCTACCCCTTTTTTAAAATTGAAAATGGGTGTTCCCCCATATGACCAAAACCATATCTCAGGAACTACTCCCGATTTCAAAAAAATTCATATATAATATTTCTTAACCCCCTGAGGGCTTTGAAAAAAGGTAAATCGGTTCACCCGCCTTTTTCCCAATATAACCTTTTTTAATTATCTGATCCTTTTCTGTTTCGGGTATATATGAAAAGGAACCAATGGGCGGAATAAAACTGTACTTATTTTTTTAATATTTAAATGACGGGTAAATCTCATTATCATTTATCATGCAAGTATAAAATTGGTGAAAAACCCCTTAGCCCCCCTTGGGTAATTTTTTTGGGTTATTCAAACATATATTATGGTTTTTTTTCCCTAAAAAAAATTTTTTCCTTCAATGGAATAACCTGTAATATATAAAACCTTAGTTACATACCAAAGGCAAAAGGCTTTTTATGAACTGAGTCTAGCGTTCAGAGCGAAAACAACATCATTAAAAAAGGGAAAAAATTTGTTTAACATCAATAAGTGTCAAAAATTTTTAAAAAAAAAACTTTATAAATGGTTAATTCCCCCAACCGAATATCTTCCTTTGAGCACATTGGGTCAAAAGTCCTTCAGAACAAAAAGTTCGATTCCTTGAAAAAAGTTGGGTTTTGATCAAAACTAAAAAAAATTAACCCTGATAGATCGGGAATCTCGTGATTTAAAATTTCTTAAAGGCTTAATACTAACCTCAGCCCTTCGGTCCCCAAAGTGTTTTAAAATTTTTTAATCTAATCTCCCAAAGTTGGGCAATATGGAGAAAATGCAGAGATAATTCCATTGCAGTCCTTTTTCAATTGCGGTGTGATGGCCGCTAAGAGTCAGGAAATTTGGCAACTCTTCTGTTCTTAGTGCACTTTGGTCCAGAATGGTTTCAGTCGGACGGGTTCTATTATTGACAAATTTAAAAAGTTTCGGTGCGGGGGTATGAGTGCAGTGGGTATGGAGGGCAATTTTTCTGCCCCAGGAATCGAAGTGCGGAAAGGTTATCAAAAACTCTTTTTATCAGCTAATATTAAGCAAATTTATCTTTGGGAAGATCTCAAACCTGGAAATAATAAACTTTTAATGAAGGTTATAATACTTAACTAAGTAGCAATAAAAACCCCTTGTGTAACATCGGTGTTGGATCAAAATTAAAGGTGCAAGTGGAAAAAAATCCCGAACCTTATTTCCCGTTTTTTGAAAAAAAAAAAATAAATATTCAAATGCGACAAATTTTAATCATTTAAAAGTTCTCATGATTTTTGAAAGATGACGCACAAATGTTTTCATACCCTCCAAACTGCACTGCGTTGTGGGTTTATTGCAACATGTTCCCCGTTCTTCCAAAAAAAACGAAACTTTAAGCAAAAGTAGTTCAACAACTTTAAATTCACTCAAAAAACACCCATTTTTTGATTCTTATCTTTCCCATCTTCCGATTCATCCCTGTCATGATTAGGTCCGGTATCTGGAATCCCGTTGACGCTCAGCCCAATAGTTTCCCCGGGAAAAAAACTTTTTGGGGCACTTGTTTTTTAAAGGGTGATTCGCGGAGTACCATACCCCATAAATACTGGTCCCGGGGGGGCTTCATCTCAAAAATTTTAAATTTTCATCGATGCACTCTTTTGGTTAATTCATTCTAAATTTTAAAAAATTTTTTTTGGGCCCGAAGAATATCTTAAGTTATTAAAACACAAAAAGCATTTATGTCAAAAGTTTGACATACATATTTTAAAAATATAAAATCCAAATCGAAAAAAAAAAGGCAACTTTGGAAAAAGGGTCATTGTGTCAAATTCATCGTTTATTCATCAAAATTTTTGATCTTGCGTCCCGCATGTTTAAATATTACGAATCCATCAACTTTTTCAAAGAACAGTTTATTTTGAAAAGTGAAATGAACGAGATATGCCACAAAAAAATGGACTTTTAAAAAATTTTAAATAAAAAGGGGTTAATATCGTAAAAAACAGTAAGAAAATACAGTTACATTTGTATTCCTTGATTTGGTGTTTCAAAAACTCTAAAGAATATATGTCCAGCAGAAAAAAATCTCAATTTTAAAATTAGGACAGAAACCTCATCACAGCTTAACTTTTTGGAAAAATAACACTGACTGAAAAATTTTATATTGTTCGAGTCCCAAAAAAACAAAACCCTTTTTGGCTTAAACTCCCCCGGCCCTTTTTCGTTTTAGTAAAAATAAAAAGGAATTTTATTTTTGTGAAGCAATCTTTCCCAAAACCCGTTAATTTTCTTGGCCATAATTAAACAAGTGTAATGCATATCTATTTTGAAACCCAAAAAAAGGTGACCCTGTCCCCGATGCCCAGGCATAGTTAAATTATGGGGGGAACCTTCTCCAGCCTGCTGAATGGCGGTGAACGCACAACACCAGGAAGGAGAACCCGTTTCCCCCAATCGATGACGATGGGGCAGACGTTCCTTTTACCCGACCCCGGAAAAGTTCGAATAACAAATTTCCCCTCCGAAAAACCAAAACAGCGGGGCCGAGCCGGTAAAAGGCTATTCAAACCGGCGGCCGGGAAAAACTAATAGGGAGCATGCATCAGCTTCGTAAAATATGGTCCCGGGCGAGAACATGCCCAACGATTGGAATTTAAGTGTGCTATGCCCCAAACCATAAAAAAAAGCCCCCCAATCTGCGCCAACCCACCGTGGGATTGTCCCCAACTCCCCGGTTCTATCAAGGGGTATTTTTGAAAAAATTAAAGCCCACCGTCAACAAACTGATTGGACCCTTATCAGTGTGGCTTCAGACCCGGAAAATCAACAACCGACCCGATATTCACCATGCCCTCTTTTGGGAAAAAACCCCCTGAAAGGAGAATCGAAAACACCACCTCTTCGTCATTTTAAAGCGCTTTTGACAGCACGGGGGCTGCCCCTTTTTGCCGCGATGTCTGAATTTGGTATCCCCCCAAAATAATACGGCTGTGTAAACTGACGTTGAACAACACAGCTCCGTCAGGATCGGGAAACCTCTCCGGGCCGGGTTGATACCCGGGGTTTCAGAAAAAGGGGACTCCCCATCGTGCGACTTCTTCCCCCTGCCCCCTGGGAAAATAGTTCGGCTGCCCCGGCCAAACAGAGAAAGGAACCCCTTCTAAAGTGTGGGTGTTGGCGTTGGAGTATTGATATCATCGGGCCCCCCCCCCGCCTTAGTTCTCTTTCTCCAGGCTGGACAAGGAAGCACAGAAAATGGTCGGCAGTGAACGAGGGGAAAAACGAAATATCTCCTGTCATCAAACAAACGGGCGTCGCACTTGGGGGACTTGGCTCTCACTACCGTTGAAATCAAAAAAGTCGTGATAATTTGGGGGATCTTTGGGAAACCCGCGTAAAAAACCCAAAAAATGTCAAATGAAATCCAACGCAAACCCCTTTCCAACAGGGGCCCGGGCTTAGTAGGCAAAAAGGGGAAAGTCCCTCTCTCGACGAACGGGCCCAAAATCTATAAATTGCTCATAATTTTCCCCTCCTGCCAAAGGGCAGAAAAAGGTTTGGGCGGTCAACAACGTAAAGGGCGACGGCGAGTTTTCGGAGAAAAAATTTTGGAAAAATTTTATGGTCCTTTGGGGTTAAGGGCCCCGGGCGAAATATCCATTCGATGGGAAAGATTGGTTGCCCCGAGATATACAAATTAATTTGTTCGAATTTAAAAAAAAAAGGGGTACGCTGGTTGGGCAAAAAGGGCGAATGGGGCAAAACACCCAGCTCCCGAAAAAATTTTGACCCCCCGGGGGAAAAGAGGGAAGAGGGAAAAACCCCCATCCGTTGGGAAAGGAAAAAGTGGGGGAAGGACCTGGGTTTTCGGGTTGGGAAAATCCAATTGGGGCCACCCTAGCAAAAGGGGAAACGGGGCTGGCGGGGTTTTTGGGTTCTCGGCTTTTAACGCGTAAACGGGTTCCGCCAATTTAAGAAAAAAGATATGCAATACTAATCCCTTTTCCCTTTCCCTTTTTAAATTTTGCCGGAACCCTAAATAAATTTTTTAACCCATATTTCGCACAAATTTTTTGTTTTGTCATATTATATTTACCCCCCCTTAACCCAAAAAGTTTCTAAAATCAAAAATATTTCATTTTAAAAACCCCAAAAATACACTAAAAAATATACATACATACAAAGTATAAAAAGGGGAAAAAAAATCACATGCCCAAATTTTAAAAAAAACCAAAAAGGGTTGGCAATTCAAAACCCCAATTTTTATTCGGGTTATTAATGGGGCCAATGCCCTTATGTATAATAAATGTATGCATTAACCCATGCTTTGTTGTCGGGGAAACCAAAAGTAAATTTTTGTTTTATATCAATTTACCCTGATGGAAAAATTTAGATGGTTTTTCGGGGATTTTGTAAAGGAAGCAAATGAAATTTTAGGTTAGAAAAAAAAAGAAAGAAAAAAGATTTAATGAAAACACTGATTTTTAAATTTGGCTTTTAATGAAGATATTTTAAAAAAAAAATTTTAATGGGGAATAAATTTTTAAACAAAATTTATATACAACATTTAAAAAATAAGATATTTGGGCGTCAATTTGACAACCACTTTTGAAATATTTATAAACCAAAATTTTATGAAATAATTTAAGGGGGGTTTTAAAAGTTTTAATTTTTCAAAAAAAGATTTTTTTTTTTTTTTAATGAAAAAAGGCACGTTCCAGTAAAAAGCCTTAACCCTTCCCCTTTCGGTTTTTATCCATATTAATACAAATTTGAAATGAACACCATCGGTTTTCCCGGAAAATTTCTCCCTTTCCCTATCCGTGAAGGTTGCTTTTTATTTTAAAAAATGTTTTTTTATCCGGGGAAAAAAGAGCTTAAAAAAACCCCTTGGGCCCGATTTTGTTTTTAAAAAATTTGGGAAAATTTTACCGAAAAGTTTTAATTGATGAAACCATTTATGGCGTTGATTATTTTTCCCAGAAAGTGCCCAAGGGGTTTTAACGCCAAAACAGTCGGGGGACATAAAACAATTTAAATTCCCAAAAAAATCCGTTATTGGGGGAAATTCCATCGAAACCGGCGGGAAATTTGGGGAAAATTTAGCCGAAATCATCATTTAAAATTTATGGGGAAAAGTTGAACACCCAAAAAATCGATTTATCCATTGACCAAAAAGGGGTTTCGAAAATGGGGGTGCACGGGGTTTTTTCGCCCGTTTATTGACGACCGTGCGAGTTCTTCCTTTTCCGGGAAAAAGCATTTGTCCCTGAAAAAGGGTTATGGGACGTAGAGGAGACGAGACATTCAAAAAGGGTTGAAGGGGATACTGGGAAAAAACCGGCCCAAAGAAATTTTAAAAAATTTTTTGTGTTTTTTACCTGCAAAAAAGCTTATTAAAACAAAAGGGGAAATATTTTCAATAAAAAAAAATTGATTTTCCCAAAAAAAACCCTTTTTTCTGTTTTTTTGTTTTTAAAATCCCGTTTTTTTTGGGAAAACACTTTGGAAAAATCGAAAAATTTAAAAAAGTAATCGGAAACGCCTAAAGTGCCTTTTTCTGCAGGGAAAAAGTGTTAAAAAAACAAAGGGGCCCCTTTCAGAAACACAAAACCCCAAAGATTACAGAAACCATCCTTTGTTTTTGCAACAGGGAGCCTTGCCATGCACTCTGTAAAAAGGCCTTGACCCAAATTTTTTTAATGAAATGTCTCTGGGAAATTAAGGAAGTTCACATTCAATTTAATCGGGGGCCTAATTTTAAAAGAAAACCGTTTTGGGTTGTTAAGGAAAAATTTTTTAAAAAAATTTTTTAAAAATTTTTTTCCCTATAAAAAAAAAAAATTCAATAACTTCTAAAGGGTCATTTAAAAAAAAATATTTTTAAAAAAAAAACTTATATTGGGCAAAAAAAAAATTTAAAAATTAAATTTAAAAACGAAAATTTTTTGTGACTTTTTTTTTTTTTTAAATAGGTAGTAAAAAAGTGAAAAATTTTAAAGGGAATTGGGAATTTAGGGCCTATAAAATGTAAAATTTCAAGAAATTGGGTTTAGTAGTTCTTAGAAATTTGGCAACCCACCCCAAAAACACAGTTTCGGAAAAAAAAACGCAAAGGAGCGGGACTTAGCCTTTGCTAGCCTGAGCGCACAAGGTTCTCAAGACTGATTCAAAAAAATTAATCGGATAACTTAAAACCCTTTTAGATGTTCTAGAGGTAGTGGTAGGGTTTTAAAAAGACAAAAAAATTTATTTTTAAAACCCGTCACCCCCATTTAAAAAGTCCGAGAAATCATACCAACAAATTGAAACCAATTTTTATAATTTTTTGGGTATTTTAACTGAATTTCCGGGGATGAAAAACTTAAAGGGGAAGTTCTTTGAATATTACCTTTATGCAAAATTATTTGGGTTTTGGGGAAAAAATTTTCTTTCATCCGAGAACCCCCAACGGGGTTCCAAAAAAAAGGAAACATTAAACAAAATTTTCCCGTTAAACCTTAAAATAAATTCCCCTAAAAATTAAAGTAAACTTTTCAAATATGCTTTTATTTTGAAACATAAAGTTCTTCTGGTTTAAACCCCATGGGAAAAAATAGAAATATTTAAAACTGAACCATGCTTTTTTTTTTCTAAATTACCACCTTTATAGTATTGCTCAAAACTAAAAAATTTTAGCTTTTATAACTTACTATTTTTTAATTTTCCCAAAATTTAAAAATATTGCAAAATGGGTTAAAAAATCCATAAAGTTCTTTGAGAATAAAAATTTTATGGAAAAAAAAGTTAAAAAAAGCCCAGATTACCCACTGACCCTTTGGGGTAAAAAAAAAATTTTTTAATTTTTCCCAACCAAAACAATGGTCTATAATTGAAAACATCAGTGAAATTTGAATTTTGAACCCCCAAAAAGCCTTTGAAATTAAAAAAATCATCAAACTGGGGAGCAATCATTGAAATCGTCTGGGATTACAAAGAGGCAAAAGTCATCTTCCAAAAGGTTGGCTTTAATTTCGAAACCCTTCAAAAAATACTACTTGGGAAAAAAGCAGCTGAGAAGTTTTTCCCCCACCCCGGCCCTTTTAGTAAATTTTTTCGAATACCAATTTTCCCAACGGGGCCCGAATATCGTCATTTAAACAATTTTGTTTTGGAAATCCGCCAAATTTTTTTAAATTTAAAAAACCAAAAATTAAAAAAAGGCACAAATCGAAGCGGGTTAATATCTTTAAAGTTTTAAAAGGGAATTGCTTTTAAATCAAAATTTTTTTTTCCCTTTTTAAAATTTTGGCCACCCTTTTGAACGTCCAAATTTTAAATTTTTCGGGCTTGGGGGTCAGCCCTTTAGGGTTTCGCCAAGGGTAAATAGGGTTAAATTCGTTTTTAAAAAAGCGTTTTTTGAAAAATTTTTTTTAATGGGCAAAATTACCGAGAACTACCCCAAACCCATCCAAAAAAAAGTTTTCCAATTTTTGGTCTTTCCCGGGACCAAAAAAGAAAAGGACTTTTAAAACCATTTTAAAAAAATCGAAAATTTTTTTTTTTTGGGAAAAACTTCGCCAAAAAAAACCAACTTTTTGTTTTAATTGGGGTTTTAACTTTAAAACCCCGTTTTTCCCTTTAAATGATCTTTTTTAACGAAATTTTCCTGAAAAATGCGGGCCATCTTTTTTTCCAAAGGGTCAACGGGAAAAGGGGTCGCAAAAACAGAGTTTAAAATATTTTTTTTTAAGATTTCCTTTTATAATATAAATGTTTTTTAAAAAAAAAATTCTAATAAAAAATTCATTTTTTTTATCTGAAAAAAAATTTGAAATAAGTTTTTTAGCCCCTTAAAAAAACCAAAATTTTGGTTTTTAATTTTTTGAATTTTTATTTCAATTTTTTCACTGTTTTTGTTTTGTTTAAAAATTCCCCAAATTTTCCCCAACCCAATATATGGGTTTTTAAACAAAAAGGGAAAACTTAAAAGCTTTAAATTTTTTTTAATTTTTTTAAAAATTTAAAAATAAAATTTAAAAAAGTTAAAGTAAAATTTTATTTTTTCCCTTAATTTCCAAATATCTGGAACATTTTTTTCAATTGAAAATATATAAACAAGGATTTTTTACAAAAAACCAAAAAGAATTTTAAAAAAGAACATTTTTTGATTCGTAAATCCTAGTGGGTGAAATATTTTATTGTATACCAAAAAATTCCGTTTAAATTTCAAATTTAAAATCAAAGCCAAAACGCCACAATCAAACGGAGGGCAATTTTTTAGGTCATGTCCTTTTTTTGGTTTTTATAGGGGAAACAAAAAATATGCAAAAATTTTAAAAATCGGGGGGAATATTTTAAAATAACAACATACAAGTTTTTAAATATTACCAACATGATATTAAATATTTAAAATTTCAATTAAAGGGGTACCCCCGTCCACGATGATTTTGGAAAGGGGGAGGGCCACAAAAATGCCCTTTTTGTATTTTATGCAAGTGCAAAAAATTAAATGTAAGGGGCAGATATTTTTCCTTTTTTTAGTTTTCAAGTTTAAAACTTCACCGCCTTTCCTTTTTTTTCCTTTCATTATGCGCAAATTTTCACCGATATGTTTTTTTAATGCTTAACCATTTGTCACTTTTAAATTACCCCGGGTCGCTATGCCATGACAAAAAAATTTAGGAAAAAAGCGTTCCTTTCTTTTGTATTATGTATGTCGAAGTGCATGCAAAAGCCCTAGGGGGGTTTATATTTTTTTTTGGTTATTCATGCCCAAAATTTTGCTTAATATTTTGTTAACGGTTTTTTATGTTCATTCGAACCAAGAACGTTTCCTTTTTTTTAATGTGGTTATATTAACGTACAAAAAAATGAAAAATGTGCCTTTTTTCCCTTTTAGGAAAAAAAATTTTTTCATTTTTAAAATCCTAAAGGATAAAAAAAAATACTTGCAAATTTTTTTTTTATAAATCTCACTTAAACTTTCCAAATTTTAAAAATTGTTAAAAG
>NW_026091633.1:0-6287 GCF_024586455.1 Bactrocera neohumeralis | reverse complement strand
GGCAAAAAAGGGTATTTTTGGCCTAGGGTGTAAATTCAGCCCCCCCAAAAACATCCCCAAATGGGTTGGGCTGATTGATTTCCCCGGGGGCCCCAAAAGGATCTTTAGTACTGATTGCACAAGAAGATTCATCAAGCTACCTGGCTGTCCCCGGGTCAACCCAGATCGATCATTTTGGGATAGAGGGGAAAAAACCGTCTCAGTTTTTTAATTCGTGCGCCCCGGGTTAAAGCTGGGAAACCCTATCTTGTTGCAGCTAAGATTCGCCTCGCCTCTGTGCAGCAAAAACGCACGCCACAAACACATGGAATGTTCGACGTCGAGAAGCTGCAATCACAACAGACAGCCGAACGATTCTCTACTGGGCTTACTCCTGCTCTCTGAACCCTAAACAACTGGGAAAAGGGAACTGTGGGCGGCATTTCAAACTCTTACGTACAGCTGCAACCGAAACCGGGTTTTTCAAAAGTGAAAAAAGAACAGCTGGTACGACGAAGAGTGCCGTGTCCAGCGGAAAAAAAAGGCTGCCTCCGCCTTCGATCCCACTCCCGTGGGGGATGGGATGATCCCGGTTAAAGGGGAAAAGACCGGGGAGAAGAAACCCAAATCTTGTCGATTTAAAGCTGCTTTCAAAACCAAAAAAGGGCCCCTTTTTAAAACCGGATTCGGGGTTTGGTATCCCGCAAATAATAGGCTGTGTAAATGGTTTCGCCACGGGGCCCGTCAGGATCGGGAGGCCCTTCCACCCAAACCAAAGATTTTCAAAAGGCGCCCCCAGGGCGCCCCCGCTCCGGAAAAAATTGACGAGAACTAAAAGAGAGGACCACTTCTTAAATGTCGCGGGCATCCACGATTTGTTTTCCGGGCCCCAACACCCGCGCCTTGTTCGCTTTCTCTAGGCGGACAAGGAAGCCGAAAAAAAGGGGCTGGTAGTGAACGGGGAAAAGAAAAATCTCCTGTCATCCAAACGTCGTCGCACTCGCCCTTACTCACTGTTTACGTCCTTTGAAGTTGTAGATAATTTCGTCTTTTGGAACCCGCATTAACACCACTAAAAATTTCAGCCCCAAATCCAACCCGGTTGCTCTTGCCAACAGGTGCTTTCGGACTGGTGGCTTTAAAATAAGTCCCTCTGTGAAGGAAATGATTTGAGAAAACTCAATATCGATTGCTAAATGTGTATATACAAGAATATCGACTTTGTACCTAAATATAAGAAGGTGGAATTCTTCCAAATGCACTGCCGTTATGGCTTTATATCCACTTCAGTAAGATGAAGAAGGTTAATTAACTTAAATAAGTGAAAGAAATGATTTGACGAAACTCAGTATCGATTGCTTATTGTGTATATACAAGAATATCGACTTTATACCTAAACATAAGAAGGTGGAATTCTTCCAAATGCACTGCCGTTATGGCTTTATATCCACTTCAGTAAGATGAAGAAGGTTAATTAACTTAAATAAGTGAAAGAAATGATTTGAAGAAACTCAATATCGATTGCTTAATGTGTATATACAAGAATATCGACTTTATACCTAAACATAAGAAGGTGGAATTCTTCCAAATGCGCTGCCGTTATGGCTTTATATCCACTTCAGTAAGATAAAGAATATTAATTAACTTAAATAAGTGAAGTAAATGATTTGAAAAAAATCAATATCGATTGCTAAATACAAGAATGTCGACTATATACCTAAATATAAGAAGGTGGAATTCTTCCAAATGCACTGCCGTTATGGCTTTATATCCACTTCAGTAAGATGAAGAATGTTAATTAACTTAAATAAGTGAAGAAATGATTTGAAGAAGCTCAATATCGATTGCTAAATGTGTATATACAAGAATATCGACTTTATATCTGAATATAAGATTGTCGAATTCTTCCAAATGTACTGCCGTTATGGCTTTATATCCACTTCATTAAGATAAAGAAGGTTAATTAACTTAAATAAGTGAAGTAAATGATTTGAAGCAACTCAATATCGATTGCTAATTGTGTATATACAAGAATATCGACTTTATACCTAAACATAAGAAGGTGGAATTCTTCCAAATGCACTGCCGTTATGGCTTTATATCCACTTCAGTAAGATGAAGAAGGTTAATTAACTTAAATAAGTGAAGTAAATGATTTGAAGAAACTCAATATCGATTGCTAAATGTGAAAATACAAGAAAATCGACTTTATACCTTAATATAGGATTGTGGAATTCTTCCAAATGCACTGCCGTTATGGCTTTATGTCCACTTCAGTAAGATAAAGAAGGTTAATTAACTTCAATAAGTGAAGAAAATGATTTGAAGAAACTCAATATCGATTGCTAAATGTGTATATGCAAGAATATCGACTTTATACCTAAATATAAGAAGTTGGAATTCTTCCAAATGCACTGCCGTTATGGCGTTATATCCACTTCAGTAAGATGAAGAAGGTTAATTAACTTAAAGAAGTGAAGGAAATGATTTGAAGAAACTCAATATCGATTGCTTAATGTGTATATACAAGAATATCGACTTTATACCTAAATATAAGAAGGTGGAGTTCTTCCAAATGCACTGCCGTTATTCCTTTATATCCACTTCAGTAAGGTGAAGAAGGTTAATTAACTTAAATAAGTGAAAGAAATGATTTGACGAAACTCAGTATCGATTGCTTATTGTGTATATACAAGAATATCGACTTTATACCTAAACATAAGAAGGTGGAATTCTTCCAAATGCACTGCCGTTATGGCTTTATATCCACTTCAGTAAGATAAAGAAGGTTAATTAACTTAAATAAGTGAAGTAAATGATTTGAAGAAACTCAATATCGATTGCTTAATGTGTATATACAAGAATATCGACTTTATCCCTAAACATGAGAAGGTAGAATTCTTCCAAATGCGCTGCCGTTATGGCTTTATATCCACTTCAGTAAGATAAAGAAGGTTAATTAACTTAAATAAGTGAAGTAAATGATTTGAAGAAACTCAATATCGATTGCTAAATGTGTATATGCAAGAATATCGACTTTATACCTAAATATAAGAAGGTGGAATTCTTCCAAATGCACTGCCGTTATGGCTTTATATCCACTCCAGCAAGATGAAAAATGTTAACTAACTTAAATAAGTGAAGGAAATGATTTGAAGAAGCTCAATATCGATTGCTAAAAGTGTATATACAAGAATATCGGTTTTATACCTAAACATAAGAAGGTGGAATTCTTCCAAATGCACTGCCGTTATGGCTTTATATCCACTCCAGCAAGATGAAAAATGTTAACTAACTTAAATAAGTGAAGGAAGTGATTTGAAGAAACTCAATATCGATTGCTTAATGTGTATATACAAGAATATCGACTTTATACCTAAACATAAGAAGGTGGAATTTTTCCAAATGCACTGCCGTTATGGCTTTATATCCACTCCAGCAAGATGAAAAATGTTAACTAACTTAAATAAGTGAAGGAAATGATTTGAAGAAACTCAATATCGATTGCTAAATGTGTATATACAAGAATATCGGTTTTATACGTAAACATCAGAAGGTGGAATTCTTTCAAATGCACTGCCGTTATGGCTGTAAATCCACTTCAGTAAGATGGAGAAGGTTAATTAACTTAAATAAGTGAAAGAAATGATTTTAAGAAACACAATATCGATTGCTAAATGTGTATATACAAGAATATCGACTTTATACCTAAATATAAGAAGGTGGAATTCTTCCAAATGCACTGCCGTTATGGCTTTATATCCACTCCAACAAGATGAAAAATGTTAACTAACTTAAATAAATGAAGGAAATGATTTGAAGAAACTCAATATCGATTACTAAATGTGTATATACAAGAATATCGGTTTTATACGTAAACATCGGAAGGTGGAATTCTTCCAAATGCACTGCCGTTATGGCTTTATATCCACTTCAGTAAGATGAAGAAGGTTAAATAACTTAAATAAGAGAAGGAAGTGATTTGAAGAAACTCAATATCGATTGCTAAATGTGTATATAGAAGAATATCGCCTTTATACCTAAATATAAGAAGGTAGAAATCTTCCAAATGCACTGACGTTATGGCTTTATATCCACTCCAGCAAGATGAAAAATGTTAACTAACTTAAATAAGTGAAGGAAATGATTTGAAGAAACTCAATATCGATTGCTAAATGTGTATATACAAGAATATCGGTTTTATACGTAAACATCAGAAGGTGGAATTCTTTCAAATGCACTGCCGTTATGGCTGTAAATCCACTTCAGTAAGATGAAGAAGGTTAATTAACTTAAATAAGTGAAAGAAATGATTTTAAGAAACACAATATCGATTGCTAAATGTGTATATACAAGAATATCGACTTTATACCTAAATATAAGAAGGTGGAATTCTTCCAAATGCACTGCCGTTATGGCTTTATATCCACTTCAGTAAGATGAAAAATGTTAACTAACTTAAATAAATGAAGGAAATGATTTGAAGAAACTCAATATCGATTGCTAAATGTGTATATACAAGAATATCGACTTTATACCTAAACATCAGAAGGTGGAATTCTTCCAAATGCACTGCCGTTATGGCTTTGTATCCACTCCAGTAAGATAAAGAATGTTAATTAACTTAAATAAGTGAAGGAAATGGTTTGAAGAAACTCAATATCGATTGCTAAATGTGTATATACAAGAATATCGACTTTATACCTAAACATAAGAAGGTGGAATTCTTCCAAATGCACTGCCGTTATGGCTTTATATCCACTTCAGTAAGATGAAGAAGGTTAATTAACTTAAATAAGTGAAGGAAATGATTTGAAGAAACTCAATATCGATTGCTAAATGTGTATATACAAGAATATCGACTTTATACCTAAATATAAGAAGGTGGAATTCTTCCAAATGCACTGCCGTTATGGCTTTATATCCACTTCAGTAAGATGAAGAATGTTAATTAACTTAAATAAGTGAAGGAAATGATTTGAAGAAACTCAATATCGATTGCTAAATGTGTATATACAAGAATATCGACTTTATACCTAAATATAAGAAGGTGGAATTCTTCCAAATGCACTGCCGTTATGGCTTTATATCCACTTCAGTAAGATGAAGAAGGTTAATTAACTTAAATAAGTGAAGTAAATGATTTGAAGAAACTCAATATCGATTGCTAAATGTGTATATGCAAGAATATCGACTTTATACCTAAATATAAGAAGGTGGAATTCTTCCAAATGCACTGCCGTTATGGCGTTATATCCACTTCAGTAAGATGAAGAATGTTAATTAACTTCAAAAAGTGAAGGAAATTGATTTGAAGAAACTCAATATCAATTGCTAAATGTGTATATACAAGAATATCGACTTTATACCTAAACATAAGAAGGTGAAATTCTTCCAAATGCACTGCCGTTATGGCTTTATATCCACTTCAGTAAGATGAAGAAGGTTAATTAACTTAAATAAGTGAAGGAAATGATTTGAAGAAACTCAATATCGATTGCTAAATGTGTATATACAAGAATATCGACTTTATATCTAAACATAAGAAGGTGGAATTCTTCCAAATGCAATGCCGTTATGGCTTTATATCCACTTCAGTAAGATGAAGAAGGTTAATTAACTTAAATAAGTGAAGTAAATGATTTGAAGAAACTCAATATCGATTGCTAAATGTGTATATACAAGAATATCGACTTTATACCTAAACATAAGAAGGTGGAATTCTTCCAAATGCACTGCCGTTATGGCTTTATATCCACTTCAGTAAGATGAAGAAGGTTAATTAACTTAAATAAGTGAAAGAAATGATTTGAAGAAACTCAATATCGATTGCTAAATGTGTATATACAAGAATATCGACTTTATACCTAAATATAAGAAGGTGGAATTCTTCCAAATGCACTGCCGTTATGGCTTTATATCCACTTCAGTAAGATGAAGAATGTTAATTAACTTAAATAAGTGAAGGAGATGATTTGACGAAACTCAATATCGATTGCTTAATGTGTATATACAAGAATATCGACTTTATACCTAAACATAAGAAGGTGGAATTCTTCCAAATGCACTGCCGTTATGGCTTTATATCCACTCCAGTAAGATGAAAAATGTTAACTAACTTAAATAAGTGAAGTAAATGATTTGAAGAAACTCAATATCAGTTGCTAAATGTGTATGTACAAGAATATCGACTTTATACCTAAACATAAGAAGGTGGAATTCTTCCAAATGCACTGCCGTTATGGCTTTATATCCACTTCAGTAAGATGGAGAAGGTTAATTAACTTAAATAAGTGAAAGAAATGATT
>NW_026091632.1:0-9571 GCF_024586455.1 Bactrocera neohumeralis | reverse complement strand
ATATAATTGATCGTTTTAAAATTTTTTTTCGTGTTTTTTTCCAAAAAGTTCATTCAAACACAAAAAATTGTAAAAAGGTCCTCAAAAGTCAATTTCTTTTTTGAAAATAAAAAAGTAATTTTTTTGAAAAATTCATAACTTTTTTGAAGTTGTACAAAAAATTTTGAAAAAAATTCTCAAAAATGTTTTTCAAAGGGTAGAAAAGGATGGATAAGTTTCAGCAAAATCTTAAGGGGTCGGGTTCAAAAGTGGTCGATTTGGTATGGAATACCCCATATATATATATAGACTTATTTTCGCACGGCTTTAGTGTTGAGTTGTTTAGTTGAAGAGACCGAAACCCATATAGTCGTCTTCTCCTCCCCCTTCTTTGGCTTCTTCTTTCTTTTCGGCAGCAGCGCAGCACCAGCAGCTGGAGCAGAAGAAGTGGCAGCAGCAACAAACTTGCTGTGAAACTCCTGATGGTAGCAGCTTCCTTGTGGTCCACTTCGGTGGCAGCAGCAATAGCCCACAGATATATAGATATATATATATACACATCTAACTCGATGAGGTATTTTATTTGAAAACTGGCAGAGCCCATGGGCTGATTTCATCCTTTTCTACTTATTTTTGATAACAAACTACCGAATAGTAAATCAATCTAAAGAGCATTTTTGAGATATTTTTGAAAAGGACCTTTATTTGCTAATTAATTCAAATCATATGCCCTTACAGATCGGTGATTCATTTTGAAAAGTTTTTATTGTCTTAAACTTGTAGACATTTTTCAGAACGACCCGCAAAACTGCTTTGGATGTGGGACGATATTCTGTTTAAAATTATCCCAGATCCAAAAGCAAAAAAAACTATTGTTACGATATGATCAAAAATCCCGTCAAAATTTTGATTTTGGCAAAATGGCGTGCCAAAAAGGAGTACATTTTTGAGTTAGGTATTTCAAAGAAATTTGAAAAGTGTGAAAATTGTCTTATACTACCTAGATGATACGTTTTTAATTGTTAAGGTTCAAACCATATTTAATATCAGAAATAATTCTTCGCAATGACTTAAATGTTGATTAACCAAACAAGTATTCTAAGATTACCACTATTTGAGGCTAATTGATTATAATTTATGGCATTGTACATTAAGATTAAAAAAATCTACGACTAATTTAAACCTCTTGACAATCGATAAGAATTCCAGTTTAATTAAATAGTGATGACTCTTAAAAACTTAAATACTCACTTAAATATTTTTAGAAATGATTCTAGAGTGGAAAATGTTCACTTTGCAATCAATATTACAAGAACTGAAGCACAAAGGTATTAAATATATATAAGTAAAATTGTAATGACCACCGCCAATAAGTCTTGGCGGGCACCGTTGCCAAAGCATTAGTATCAGCGGAATAGTGGGTGTTACCGTAACTCAGGAAAGTCTGGAGACAGCTGACAGTCGCAACGTGAATGTGCCGCGACTTGTGGACGCCGGCGTTTGTTGCGATTGGAAATAGGCAACATTTGATTTACAATAAGAACGAAAGAAAATTGCTGGAAAAGCAAAACTGTAGACTACAGCTACATGAATTTGATGTAAACAAAATAACAAATTAAATGTAAAGGATACATTTAAGTCACAACGTATTTAGCGACGTTTGGCAGTTTGTTGGCGACTTGTTGACCAACTATTATTGTTTAGTTTAAACAAAAAGAGTGTTGTTGTTGTATAATAGGTTCTGGTAAAACAAATCCGAGTTATGTGTCTATCTACAAAAATCCTCTTGTTTAGTCATAGTTTCTATTGATTAGAAAAAATTAAAACTCGCATTAAATAATCGTTAGTCTAATTAATCCAGGCGGTAATCAAAGTTTAACAAAATCATTTTATAACAGCCAACACTATGACTTAATGTAGTAATCAAAGTTATTATTGATGTAGTAAAAAAATAATAATAAAAACAGGGTCCTTATTTTGAACAGCTAATAATCTTTAGTCAATTTAAACTTGACATTAGACTATATAATCTTAAAGTCAAAAATAAATTACTATTACCAAATAACATGAAATTTACTTTCAGTACCAATTAGTTAAAATCCAAAATCAGTATCACATACCCCTTTGTTGTTTAAAAAAATCAGAACTCGCGGTATATATTCGATTTAAGTCAAATTATTACGGGAGCTAATCAATCGCTTCAATTTTGTAGAAAATAATACAAATCATTGCAGTCAATAGCTAATAAATCTTAGTCATTACATAACAGCCAGTAGACGACAGTTTTTTGTGAAACTAAGTTATATTAAGTTAAAAATTAGTTATTACATATCTGAAACAGAAAGTCATAATTCAGTAGCGATTAGACCTGTTTAGAATTAATTTTGTAGTCATTAGTCAGAATTCACAATACCAATTCATTTGAAATGTGAATTCACTGAGTTATAAAAATTTTCAGAAATTAGAAACCAATATATTAAAAAATGCGGCATGTAGTCCTAACTCAATAATCATTAGTTTAAAAAAGTTGCATATTTGGCGCCAACATTAAACTTCTTGTCTTAGTTCAGTAATAATTGGTCAAAAATCTGGATATTAGAAATCTATACTTACGAGGTGTGTTCAAAAGCATCGCGAATTTTGAATTTTCGCGGGTTACGTATATTCGAATTTCGGATTTTTTGTGGCGTTATGTTGGTACTCATGTCTCTCACTTATGCCAACAAGCTCGGCCATTTTGAATGTTCATTTAATTGTTGACAGCTGCTTTGCTTGCACGTGTTTTGGATCGTCTTCGATTTTTACCTATTCAAAAAAATGGATCAAAGAATCTTATCAAATTTTGTGTGAAAAAAATTAAGTACGCGGATGCATTCCGAATGTTGACTGTGGCATACGTAGAAGCTATCTTGGACCGAAGCAACGTTTTTCGGTGGTACAAAATGTTCTCAGAAGGCCGAGAAGATGTGAACGATTTACGAAGAGCGTGCCGGACGCCCGAGCACTTCAACAACAGACAAAAAAATTAATGAAGTGGAGAAAATGGTATTGGCCAATCGTCGAATCACCGTTAGAACAGTTGCTGAGGACCTGATTTGGGCATGAGACGGGTCGCCGCGAAATTCGTACCAAAATTGCTCAATTGTGACCAAAAACAGCATCGCATGAACATTGCCAATGGACGTTAAATTCTGTCCGACGACCCAAATTTGCTCCAGAGGGCCATAACTGATGACGAATCTTGGGTTTATGGTTATGACGTGGAAACCAAAGTTCAATCATCTCAATGGAAGCTGCCGCACGGACCAAGACCGAAAAAAGCGCGCCAAGTGAAAGTTTTGCTGACAGTTTTCTTCGATTGCAGGGGCGTGGTGCATCGTGAATTCTTGCCAGGAAGAACAGTCGATAAAAAATATTACCTGCAAGTTATGCGCAATTTGCGCGAAGCAAACCGCCAGAAATGCCCGGATTTGTAAAAGAACAAAAAATTGGCTTTTGCTCCACGATAACGCCCTGCTCACACATCGTTGCTTGTGCGCGACTTTTTGGCCAAAAACAACACACTAATGATGCCGCAGCATCGTAAAGTCCCCCGTGACTTTTTTCTTTGTTCCTAAACCGAAAGAGGCCCATGAGACAAGATAAAGACGGCATCGAAGGAGGAGCCGAAGAAAATAAAAAAAAAATGATTTTTTGAAGTGCTTCGAAGATTGGAAAAACCGTTGGCACAAGTGTATAATATCTCATGGGGATTACTTTGAAGGGAACAAAATAGATATTCATAAATAAATAATTTTTTAGAAAAAAAAAAAACACAAAATTTGCGATACTTTTGAACACACCTCGTATATCAAAATATAAGTATTATAGTCCTAATTCAATTGCCATTAGTCCCAATCCAATAAAGCTTAATTATTACCAAATAACACTGGAAACACAGTTTTGTCACATGAACATTGTTATGATCTTTATTTATGTTGGTGTACCCTCATTAAAAATATATAACAGTTTTGTTTCTATCACATCCAGTTTTCTTGCAGACAGCTACATATTCATTCCTGACCTCATATACGTTTCTTAGTTTACATAACTGCATTTATTCGACTGTGTAACTATTGTGTTTACTAAATTACATTTTATTTACATTAGTTAGATCGTAAATATGCCACTAAATGAATGAACAACCCGTCAATTTTTGTTATATGTAAAGGAGAATTAACTGTTACATCTCAGCGTCGAAATTTCACATGACTAATTGAACAGTGCTATTTAGACTACTTTGGTTTCCTGTGAGGAATCCAGACAAATTCTGGGTTCGACATAAATGTTGTGTAACGTGTGTGAGGCTCCTTTTAGGTTGGGCTAAACAAGCCCAAGTTGGGCTAAACCAATGATTTTGACGGAACCAAAGGATCATGTAAGTGATTGTTATTGGAACGAAGTTCCTTACGGCAGGCTTGGAGAAGATAGGAATTTCGCTGCGGGACCTAACTGAAAAAAGTGATAGTAAAACCGTAAGAGAAAACCCGTAAGAAATAACCCGTAAGAAAAAGACTGTAAGATCGCTAGTTATAGCCTACCTTTAGGTTTTGCAAAATAATTAGGAATGGAAATCTGTAACATTATTGTGTATGCAAATTAGTTTTGAGTGAAGTGCGGAACACATAGAGCGCGACAGACTGCAAACTACATCTGTCAAATATTAAAATACAGACGTTCTTATGGACACTGTTATTTTGACAGCTGCACGACTACACGACTGCAGGCCGACAGTTGTCGTTCCCGCTAACTTGAATATTTCCTATATTTGCCAACGGCAGTAGGACTACAGTAGAGTTGACAGTAGAATGGAAGATAGAAAGGGGAGGTAGAGTGGTGATGCCACTAATATGTAAAATGTAAAATTATTCACAGCTCTAACAAACTTGACGTTATTTTACAAATAAAAGCATAAAATAGCTCTATTATAGCTCTATTATATCATTTGTAATAACAATTGATAATTTAAAACAAAAAAATATTTACCAATTTTTACTTATTTTTTTGCACAAAAAAAAATTTCAGTTTGAACAAAATATTAAAATTTCATTGAAGTGAAAGTGTATTAGTATGGCCACAACGATATTGTGTACATGCAAAATGGACAGCTGTGTTGTCTTGTGTACATGCCGGCCATGCAGTCGCAGTCATTGTGTTCACCACTTGAGAATTGTGCTTGGGGAGTTGAATTGTTGCATATTTTTTGGCACAGGCTTTGAGGAAATAACCCGTAAGAAAAAGACTGTAAGATCGCCTACCTTTAGGGTTTTGCAAAATAATTAGGCATGAAAATCTGTAACACTAGCTTATGAGTGAAGTGCGGAACACATAGAGCGCGACAGACTGCAAACTACATCTGTCAAATATTAAAATACAGACGTTCTTATGGATACTGTTATTTTGACAGCTGCACGACTACACGACTGCAGGCCGACAGTTGTCGTTCCCGCTAACTTGAATATTTTTTTATTTTACGTAATCCGTTATTTCTTAAAATACTAAATTTTCTTAATACTTATCTGTACTTAAATAAAAACTAATCAGCGAAATTTGAGAGAAAAATCAACACAACCTACATTAAATTAAGCACAAGTTTTTTTGCAAATTGTATCGATTCTACATTATCCGAAGGAACTTCGTTCTTACTTGGTGTCCCACGACAGCACATTTCTTGTTTTTGTTTTGAATCAAACAAAAGGTACTACTACCGAATCCAAACACACTATCCAGTATCCAAAACTTGTCTTCGGCCAAAAGACCCATCCTACATAGTGCCGAACTCCTGTACGGATGCCGAACTACTGTAAGATGCCTACAAATCGATCAAAAGTGAGAATTCTAGTCCGAAAGATGGAAATGGATTTTTATATCTAAAAGAGAAATTCCCAAAAACTCAGCGAGGGGATATTTGTAGACTTACAAATACGGCAATTGATGAAGGCTAAGAGCTTTGAAGAAAAACTGAATGATCAGGAAAAACTCGCCTGGAAATGTTTTGTGAATGTTGTTCAAAATTTTCTAGGTAACCATAAAGCAGAAAATTACAAAGATTTAGTAAATGAACTTATGATATCGTTTAAAGTTTTGGGGTGTAATATGTCCTTGTAAATACATACGCTGGACTCTCATCTGGATTTCTTTCCGGAAAATTTGGGTGCTGTGAGTGACGAACAAGGTGAGAGGTTCCGTTAAGACATTTCCTTAATGGAGAAGCGTTATCAGGACAGGAATGCTAGCAGACTTAAAAGGGACCTACCGAAGCCAAATATTCAAAATATCATAATCATCTATTATATATAGAAATAATTCTGTAAGTGTGGCTGAATTTTGTACTTTTTACTTAGAAAATGTATGTTTTGATGTCACAAGACAACAGGATGTGTACATTTTTTTTCATTGATATATTATTAAGTATTTTGGTGGCTCTAGTATATTCCAAATTTGGTATAAATTTTCATATGACAAAAAAATTATAAATTTGTTGACCAGCTTAATCTGACGTCTTTAATCTTAATTCTATAGTCCAATTTTTATAGTTCATTCAATAGTCACTAGTCAGAAGTCAAAGTCGTAATTCCATAATCAGCAATAAAAATCGACATCTGTAATCATAATAGCACTGAAATAAGTTTATTTACTTGAAAAATTAATAAATTAAAATTTAATATTAATGTTCTTCAGGGTACATTAAGTTTGCCAAGTAGTTTCATACACCGATAAAAACATCGGAAACCCTATAAAAGGTTCAACGATCAGCTGGGCGATCTGAGTCTATTTAGCCATGTTTGTCTTTCTTTATTTACGCGAAATATTTCTTCAATTTGTTGACATATCATTCCAAAAATTTTAAAGCCACAATTTCTTCCTAAGAAGATGCTCGGTTGTCCAAATCAGATCTCTATATCACATGGGTGCCATAATAGCTGATCGTCCCAAATCAAGTTCTTGTCTGGAAAACTTTTTTTTATTGTAATAGATATCGTCTCGAAATTTGGCATGGATTATTATAAAAAGCAACGGTGTAATCTACAAATAAAAACTTTTTTATTCGATCTTTAAATAAATTGTTAAAAGGAACAGTACAAACTTTCAAGTTCTGAGAAACTTGTCCTTGTCTGCAGACTATTTTAAAATAGCTTCTGTGCAACTCGAAGTTGACGTTTTTCTTGTTTTTTTTTTATCAAAATTCCATAATTATTAAACAATGCAGTGCAAATTTAGTCAACACTCAATGGCTAAACAGAGACTTGATTGTTCTCGGCATACTAATTTGATTGAAGCTGCTTTCGAGTTCAGTTCTCACTCAATAAAATTTAATTGATTTCAACACCCGCCTACCCGCTACACGACATATACACGCATACTCATAAACATAGACAATTGAAGTGTAGTGCCGAGCAATCGCGTGGAGAAGCTGCCAAACAAGCAATTGTTCTCCTGATATTTGACTCCTTGTCCTAAAATGCGTTGCTGTGCTTAACAACAGAGTTGCATTGTCGTTGACAAGCTAGAGTGTTCGTCTTGTCAGTGTCAGTGTTGGTGTTTTTGTATGGCGAAGGTGTCGTTGCTTTGTAGCAACTTCTAAATACATAGAAGCAAAATTCGTACAGAAAACATGCGCTTTGCGGTTAAAGGAGAAGCCTCTGTTTGCTTTGAATTTGTGGCAAGTTGCAAAGGTGTGCATAGTTTTGTAGTGCCTACTGTATACAGAAGTTGTAAGTGTTGCACAAATTGATTGAAAGAGTGTACCCAGGCAGTAGAAGAGCTGAAAGACACAAAGTAGCAATCATGTTGCAACATTAGCTAAGTGATAACGCAAACTATGCGGCATGCTCATAGTAAAGCAGTAAAATAACAATGCAACAATTTTTTTTTATCGAAAAAACCGAAATTTTAAATTTTATAGCAGTGGGAAGTTATTCGCAGCAACAAATGTTGATGCAACATTGAATATGTAACTAAATATTAAATGTGAATGCCATCAAAATGTTTTAGTCGTACTTAAAAGCGTCCAAATAGGTAAGTGACATGAAAATACAAAGAAAGAGACGAGCAATAAAAGTAGAGCGTAACAAAATTAAAACAAAACGCAGCAGCAATTAACGGCGAGTTAGCCCCACATAGCCATGTTGCAACAGCAGTTGTTAACGTACTGTCAGCGCACTAGCATACATGAAACCAGTTGAAGCCTTAAGATGCAATGCATTTCTGCTTTGTTGCTTGCGCTGCCTGGTTGACTAACTAAAAGACAGTTATTGTTATTTTAATTATTTGTGGTTGTTGTTGCTTACTGACAACGCATTGCAACCTAGTTAACTAATATATAAAAAGTGTCTCCAGACCCAGTTGACGTAACGAAATACAATTTTGCACAAATAATTCAATACTCCCTTGGCTCACATTTACATAATACAACTATTTTCGAACTTCCAGGTGACAGGTGCGAGTTATCTCAATGAAAATGAGTCAACGTGTTTTACTGATAACAAACCAAAACTTCATATAGCCCCCGATATAGATATTAACAAGTAAGGAAGGGGCTAAGTTCGGTAAATAAGGAATATTTTATACTCTCGCAGTGATAATCGAGATACCGTTATTAGCAACTTTATTGCGAGAGTATAAAAATGATGTCCTCTGAATTACATGAAAATATCTGAGAGATTTACCGATATTTTCGGAGAAAAATTAGGTTAGGTTAGGTTAGGCACTGAGTTCTTCGTGTTCGATATCAGGACCTTAAAAGTTATAGTCCGATCACGACAATTTTTCCACAAGGGATACCTCAGCTCAAATACCGTATTTGTGTAAAGTTTTATTCCGCTATCATCATTGGTTCCTAATGTATATATTATACAGAGAAGGCATCAGATGGAATTCAAAATAGCGTTACATTGGAAGAAGGCGTGGTTGTGAACCGATTTCACCTATATTTCGTACATGTCATCAGGGTGTTAAGAAAATATTATATACCGAATTTCATTGAAATCGGTCGAGTAGTTCCTGAGATATGGTTTTTGGTCCATAAGTGGGCGAGGCCACGCCCATTTTCAATTTAAAAAAGCCTGGGTGCAGCTTCCTTCTGCCATTTCTTCCGTAAAATTTAGTGTTTCTGACGTTTTTTGTTAGTCGGTTAACGCACTTTTAGTGATTTTCAACATAACCTTTGTATGGGAGGTGGGCGTGGTTATTATCCGATTTCTTCCATTTTTGAACTGTATATGGAAATGCCTGAAGGAAACGACTCTATAGAGTTTGGTTGACATAGCTATAGTAGTTTCCGAGATATGTACAAAACTTAGTAGGGGGCGGGGCCACGCCCACTTTTCCAAAAAAAATTACGTCCAAATATGCCCTCCTTAATGCGATCCTTTGTGCCAAATTTCACTTTAATATCTATATTTATGGCTTAGTTATGACACTTTATAGGTTTTCGGTTTTCGCCATTTTGTGGGCGTGGCAGTTGGCCGATTTTGCCCATCTTCGAACTTAACCTTCTTATGAAGCCAAGAAATACGTGTACCAAGTTTCATCATGATATCTCATTTTTACT
>NW_026091631.1:0-19777 GCF_024586455.1 Bactrocera neohumeralis | reverse complement strand
AGATCTACCACAAAATTTGAAATCATCGGCTTACGCAATATATGATAACTGCTTAGACCAGTACGAAGAAACAAAAGTTATGGTCTCCGATCAATTAAAAAAATAACAGTAATTGCACCTACTCCACATCCGAGTAGAGTTGCCCCAAAGAGATAGTCAAAGGCAAAGGCTAGATGTCCGCAAGTGACACAGAAACATTTTATTATAAAGTTATGAAGAATGACCGTCCTTCCGGGAAATGTTTACAATCGTTTGCATCAACCATCCACAACTATCAAAAACACAAAAATTACGTCACCTCTGATACAAAACAAAAGATCAAGCAGGCGTCATAGTAAAAGAGTTCGTTCTTAATGACGATAATTTCAATTTGGCTTGGGAAGTTCTAAAAGCGAGATACATACAAAAACGAAAGAATATTGTTCGACAAACAAATAATGACACCTATGAACTTCCCAAAAATTAAGAAAAAGAATTTATAAGGCTACAATCCACTGTTTATAGCAGCAAAAGTGGCCACTCTAGAAACTTCTAGTCTTCAAGTACTACGCCTTGAGCTATGCGTTATTGTCAAATTAGTATTCACAACGCATACCTATATCAATATGGCAAAATGTAAATTATATCGTTGTTCCGATTACGACGTTATTCTAGCCTGGTTGGAAAAAACACCAATTACATAAAAAAGCGTATATGTTCAAACGTACGTGCGGAAAGTCGAAAATCGACACATTGCATTATAGATAAATTTTCAAATTATAAACAAAAACTCAAAAGGAAAATTAATGGATCACCGTATTCCCAATAAGATACAGTGACGCACCTATAGTTACAAAAAACGAAGGTCGCACTTAACGCATCTATCGTAACACTTCTCGTACGGGCTGTAAAAAGCTTTAAATTAATTATGAACATTGTATACAGTATTAACAAGTTTCGAAGCCGATCTCAATTCACGGTCATTCATGTGCGCTCGCGAGATCCCTCTCATTGGGAAGCCCTAACCTGAGGATATGTTTCCAAAGATGCACCCATTCTGGCTATACCATCCAGGGGTGGAGTGCTTTTAAAACATACATACATATAAGAAAATATATAAATATTAAGAGGAATCGATACAACTAACTTTGATTTCCGCCAGGGAGGGGGACTATACGTATGAGCGTATTTTTTATTTTTTTTTATAGTAGGAGGAAGCATCAAAAGCCGGAGTGCGGTACTTGAAGCCGCTAAACGTAACCTACTCTCATCTCATGTCTCTCCCACGGAACCAGTAGACAAAGTATTACTTCATGGGAGAGAAGAAGACATTTTGGTAGGTAGGTAGGAGTGCAGCCCTATCGGGCTCAATTAGCAATTGATGTGCCATTTTGATACACTATTCGTAGAACCTCCTGTATCTGCTATTACGTTTCACCTTCTCTCTCAAACCATTTTGAGGTCTCGATGAAACTACTTATGTCCGATATGCTTTTGGTGGAAATCCATTCAAGGTTTGGTGCTTGGTGGATTCCGAATGTTTTGTGTCGGATCTGTGCTAGAGCTGGGCATTCGCAGAGAAAGTGGAAGATTGTTTCCTTGTTCCCTACTACTCCGTATCTGTAAATACTTTTTCTTGACCCATTTAATAAGTCATTGGTTCTTTTCCTGTCATATGTTGGCCATAATTGTTTAGCTATGACGCATTTTGTAATGTTTTTCCACCTGTTGTTTGCAATTTGTTGAAATTGTCTATTGATATCTCCTTTTATCGATCCTAGCGGGCTTGCTATTAGCTCCGCCTCGGATTCATTGAGGAAAGCTCCTGCCTTTGCCCACTCGTCTGCTTTTTCGTTACCAAAAATGTTCCTGTGGCCGGGAACCCAGATCAAGTTTAGTTGGAGATTGTCTTTTATTGAGCTTAATGCTCTCTTGCAGTTGTGCACTATACTGGAATTTGTCATGGGTGAAGACAATGCCAGGAGGGCCGCCTGGCTGTCCGTAAATATAGTTGCTTTATGTATATTCCCGTGGTTTTCTAATAGAACTTCGCAGGCTTTTTCTATGCCCAGTACTTCTGCTTGGAAGATGCTAGCCGAGTTCGGTAGACGTATAGAGAGAGATATGCCTAGATCAGCGGAGAATACCCCGTGCCTACTCCGCAGTCCATTTTGAACCCGTCGGTATAGACTGAGGTGATATCTTCCTCTACTATTGAACCTCTTCTCCATTCTCGTCTAGATGGTATCCTCACCTGGAAGTGTCTATTGAAATCCAGCTTTGGGAGAATGTAGTCTGATTTGTTAATGGTGAACTTGTTTAGAATTACACTGTGTCCGTAGTTCTGCTGATTTCAACCTCCCAATAGTTTTATTCTTATCGCCGCAATAGCTTCTGTTTTGTCAATAAAAATGTCCATTGGTAGTTGATGCAGGTCACATTGAGCGCATCAGTCGGACATGACCTGATTGCATCCGTAACACCTGCACATAATGCTCTTTGTATTCCATTTAATTTTCTAATGTTGTATTGTTTGATTAGCGCTGGCCACCATACCAGAGCTCCATATGTAAGTATAGGTCTTATGACAGCCGTATACATCCACATGATTATACTTGGTTTGAGGCCCCAATTCTTGTTGACCATTCTCTTACAAGTATAGTAGACCATGTATGCTTTATTTATTCTTTTTTCTATATTTATTTTTCAGTATTTAGCTGTGGGGGATAGAGTGAGTGTTGTACCGTTTAGTACCGGAAGTTGAAACTGAGGGATTTTGGTTCGGCTTGTGAATACCATCAGTTCTGTTTTTTTCGGGTTAACTCCTAGTCCATTGTTCTTAGACCATAGGTTTAACCTTCGAAGTGCTCTTTTTATATTCTCGCTGACTGTTGAAGGAAACATGCCTGATACCAACAACACTATATCGCCTGCATACGCTACTGTTTTCTCTCCTCCACCGTTTAGTTGGAGTAGTATTTCGTTCAGCGCTACAACCCATAGAAGCGGAGAGAGGACCCCTCCTTGAGGCGTCCCTCTACTCACATAACTTGTTTGTGTTGCAGCGCCGTTTGAAGCTATAATCTTATTATTCTCAAGCATCGATAGTATCCACCTGCACACAATGTCATCTATGCCACCATGTGCCAGATAATTCATTATAGCATTTTCTTCTAAATTATTGAATGCGCCCTCTATGTCTAGAAAAGCAGCCATGGTGTATTGTTTGTGTACGCATGTTAGGACTTCGATAACTTCTCCGCCATTATTGTTCTTACGTGTAGATCTATTAGTCTTTCTAGTACCTTCAGAATAAGGGAGGTAAGGCTTATAGGTCTAAAATCCTTGGCATTCTCGTGTGTTCTTCTGCCTGGTTTTGAAAGGAACACAACTTTACTTCTTTTCCAACTTCTTGGGATGTAAGATATTTCAATGCTAGCTATGTACATATTTTCAAGCCTTAGAACCAGTGGTTCTACCAGTTTTTGCAGCATTATGGGCATAATCCCGTCAGGACCTCCCGCTTTATATGGTGCAAAACTATTTATGGCATATTTGATTTTTCTTTTGTCTACTATTTGGCTTCGGTAATCAGCTGCTTTTAACGGTGGTTCTGGTTGAACCCTCGTTGAAGGTGTTTGCTGACTCCCGGGGAAGTGCGTTGTAATTAGTACCTCCAGAGACTCTTTTGCCGAGGAGGTCCAATCACTTCCCTCCGCCTTAATGCAGGCAGTATTAACATGATCTTTGGATAGCATTTTGCTCAGCCTAGTGGTTTCTCTGCAACTTTCTATCGATGTGCAGAAAGACTGCAATGAGTCGTTTTTAGCTTTCCTGGCCGCTTTTATTCTTTCATAACGTCTTTATATGGCTGCCAGATTTTGGTTCTAAAACTCTCATTGAAAGCTTTCCTTAGTTGTGTTCTCAAATTCTTGAGTTCACTGTTCCACCAAGGAAGAGACGTTCCCTTTTTCAAAACTGTTAGCGGAGTAGATTTATTAAAAGCTGTGGTTAGGATTTTTTTCCAACTTCTCTACTTCTGAATCTAATTCCTCAGGATTTCTGATACTCTTATTGCCTCCCTTTTCAAGGCATTTTGTTGCTATACTGGTAAATTTTCCCCACGCCGTTCTTCTAGGGTTCCGGTAAGTGAGAGGCGCACTGTCCTTCTCGCGGATGCTGAAGAGTATCCAGGAGTGATCCGACATGGAAGGCTCATCGGATACCCTCCAGTTATCCACAACGAGACTGTCTGTGTTCAGAACTTCCTCCCACCCCGGAAACCTATCAGAGCTTGGGAAAATGAAGGTTGTCTTATCGCCCTTGTTGCATATACTTAGATTACTATTCAGAATATACTGCAAGAGTGACTCACCTCTGTTGTTTATACTAGAGCTACCCCATACAGTGTGCCTTGCGTTTGCATCACACCCTGTTGGGAATTCTTCTTTCCTGTTTTCCTCTACTAGTCTGGTGAGCGGGGCCGGTGGTATGTCTTCGTCATGGGCCAAGTAGGCCGAGACCAAGAAGAAGGGATTTTCCTTCTGTTCCACCTTTACCACTGTGATATCTGCTGTGCTGTAATTAGGACAAAGAAATGCATTTATACTTTTATTGATAAGAATGCATGCCCTAGGTTTACCTCTGTTCCTTGTGTAAAAAAGGTTATGGTTGCTGCTGTTTAGCCCTTTAATGGTATCTTCATTGACCCAGGGCTCCTGTATTAGGCTGACGTGGATGCCCCCCTCGTTCACGAGGTTTGTCAGATTCGCTGTAGCACTCTTCGAATGCTGCAGGTTTATCTGTACGCAACTTATGTTATTGGGCATCTCGGGTTTCTTCGATGCCCACATTCTTTAGCAACTGGCTGGCGTCGTCGACCTCTTCCGCCTCAATGGACTCATCACAAATGGCCACTAGTATTGGTATACTTGCTTTATTCGGTTTTTCCTCCTTGATCAGCTGCCACTCATCTATACTAGGTATAGATTTGCTCTGCAGCTTAATGCACCGCAGGAGTTTTTCGCCTGGCTCCTCTAGAGGGGGTAACCAAATGCGAGCACGAGGTCTCTTCGGAATGTCCTTGGCGGGTATAAGCCTCAATTGGAGGCCTACAAAGGCGTTGCTAATTTTAGCAACTCTACCCGTCAGGAAATCCAGCGAGGCCTGCTCCGCGCACTTGATGACCCTGTAGCCCCTGAGGGTCTCAGAAGAGTCAAACGCCGGGTGAGGACCCGCAGGATTGTCGAGTACAAAGCTTAGCACCATACTCGACAATCTGACGTCGATCTCCACCCATCTTTCCTGTATTGTGCTCGGAGAGGAGGAATTTCCGTCTATGATGGCCACCTGCAGGCTATCTCTGGCAACATCGCAGAAATGCCTTGCCGTTGTTGTGCTGCTGTGTTCACCTTCGCTCCGCCTCGGTTTTTTGGGCTGAGTTCCGGGTACTTCTGTGATGGAGCAATTTCTCTTCTGAGAAGTGCTCTCTCGCTTGCTCTCTTCTTGAGGTTGTGATTGCTTCCTTTTCAGGTAGCCTTCATATTCCTCTACGATAGATTTGAGGCGCTTTGTTTCAGCCTCATCAACTGGGGTACCGGCTGCCTGGTCTTTGGCTATCTTCCCTAGTATGAAGACTGCCCTCAGGTACCGGTTTTCCTTCAGCTGATTCTGGGATTTCTTGCGCTTCTTTCTGTTCTCTCCTTTAGCCGCCAGTGCACTTTGGTTGGTGCTCATGGCAGCCTTGGAGGTGGACGCTTCTTCCCTTATATCTGGGGTTTTCACTGCTGTATCTACCGGTATACTTTGGTTGGTATGTCCGGTAGTACTCTTACTCGTCTCCTGGCTGGAGGCAAGTAGTTCGTCTTCTTCGGATTCCGTAATAGAATTCCGATAGTTCATGTCCTTAGTCGTTGCTGTTGTCGTCAATTTGGTTGTTGTAGTTGATGTTGTTGTTGTTGTTGAATTATTGTTTCCGTTCATATTTGGTCCCACGAGTAATCCGGAAAGGGTTGGTCACTCGTCCGCAGAGCTGGTATGCGGAGAGAAGGCTTTTATACCTCCGACCTCGCCCGGGCATCGGAGGGGACCGTTCGAGATCAGCTATTTATTACCCCCCGCTGACCATTCAGCCCTCGGCACGGGTACCTTGACACCTTGGCTTAGGGTGATGTTGGTTCGGGTATCCTCATACTTCCACAATAGGAGATGGGCGTAAAACCTAGGGTTTATTCATCCATATCACTATTGTGGGAATTATGAAGTGTCCCTCTTAGTTCGTAAGATTAGAGTGCGTTTCCTTTGGGATGCACACTTTACTCTTACTTAAGCCCCTTCGCCACGACAAGGCGACCAACTTCAAAGGAGGAACATTTAAGTCTCCTCTATTATACGAAATGACTGACTGATCTGTTCTAAATGTCTCAATCTTATCATAATTATAATTGGCGCTTCGCTGACAGCTTTCCATTTTACAGAGGACTCGCACATAAGTGCAGTTAAATTTTCTACCGTGATACTACCTGAATGGGTGGTTTTCAGCTTTTCCATTGTACTAGCGCACCGAGGGCAATAAAAGAATACGTGTGTAGAGTCTTCTATACACTATGTACACGTCGGGCAGTATGGACTAAAGTCATGGCGATATTTGAATAGGTAGCTTCTGAAGCAACCATGCCTACTGAGTATTTGATTTAATTAGAAATCCAGGTCACCATGTTGTACACCTAACAACGAATGAATGTATGTCCGGAATCAGCCTGAGGGACCACCGTCCTTTACATGAAATGTGCAACGGTTGGTGCCACATTGCGATGCTTTTGATTCTCTCCTCTCATTTTGCTGCGGTAGACGTCTCTGATAAGTTATATATTCATGCGAATTCGTCTCGCTGGATGTCAATCGGCGCCCTACTGGCTAATACTGCATCGCCATTTGAAATGGTGCGGAAAGAACTTATCACACGTATGTATTGCTAAAAGTCTATACCCGGCGTTAATTGGTCTAGTATATGATTTCATATTTATCACTTGTATCCATATTAGAGCCGCATATATGTAGTATAACTGAACTCATTAACTACCAAACATCGGCGGCTGGAACGCACACAGCCTTTATTTGCATCATTTTATATAAAGCATTCTAGATTTTATTTGCTTTACATGCCGCATTTTCCAAGTCTTTCTTGAATTTTAGTCTTAAGTCCACTATTACACCAAGATACTTCAACTGCGGCTGTGAAGTAATCTCACATTTTCTCATGGTCAGCGATATTTTTTCTTCTGTTTTCCTGGAGTTTATGAGCAAGACTTCTGTTTCTTGCTCAGGCAGTTCTAGACTCATGGTAGCAAACCATTTATGCCGTCATTGCATTTCATCCGGAGGTCATCCAGATGTTTATCTACTGCTACCACTATGATGCCATCCGCACATGCGATTGTTTTCACATTTATTGGTTGCGGGATGTTGATCACCCTGTCGTATATCAGGTTCTATAGTAGAGGGCCTACAACAGAGCCTTGCGGTACTCCACTGGAGATAGTGTAGCCCTGAGTGCCCTCGTCCATATCAAATAACAATCTCCTATTTTAAAAATAACTCATTATAATATTTGTAAGATAACGACGAGAGCGTATTTCGTATAGAGCTATTTATTATATTTGCCCACTTTGCGGAGTTGAACGCATTCTTCACACCCAGGGTTAGCGTGCAGTATTTTTTTGGTACCACCTTTCCATCTTTTCCCACTTATTGCACATTTCGCACAATCAACTACTTCTATTAGTGCGACCTCTTCTTTATTAAGCCGTATTGTCTTTCTGATAATCTGCCGGCTTTTTGGATTGCTAACTCTAAGCGGTTTCTTACAATGCTTTCATACACTTTCCCGATCGGGTTGAGCATGCAAAGACGTCGATATGTTGAAGGTTCTTCTGGTGTCTTTTTTGGCTTTGGGAGTCAAACCAGACGTTGTATTTCGAATCGGGAAACACCTCTTAGGTCTTAGAGTTATAGCTTCTTTAAGGGCTCTATTTGATACACCATCTATTCCAGCCGCTTTATAGTTTCTGATTTTTTTCGCAATAGCCAATAGTTTTTCTTTTGTGACTAATAGGGGTGGCTCCGTAGCTTCGTTTCGTTTAATATGGGAAATGGGGGCATGTGTCGGGAATAACGCTTCGACAACATTTCTCATAAATGATGCGTTCTTAGGTTTCTGCGACTTATTTTTGTACTTCGACATAAAAAATTTGAATGCCGTTCACTAGGGGCCTATATTCGCTTCTTCACAGTGTTTTTCGAATCAGGATCTCTTACTACAGGCACTTACAATAAATGCTTCTCCGAGGCTGATTTCGTTTTCACGCTGTAGGCGGCGTCTAGTTGAGTGACAGATCTTCCTTAGCTTGTCAATTTCGTCGTTTCACCAGTATACCGACTTTTGATTGTTATTGAATCTCGTAGGTGTATGAGTGTATGTATATGGATATGTGTATGTGCGTGTGCCTTTGGTTTTTTCTTTCAGTCCTTTGCTGTTGATTGCTGCTTGGCTGTCTACTTAGATTTTGAATCTGGAATTACCTGCAGCTGTATTAGAATCCAGCTCCGCTGCTTTCGCAATTGCAAAGATCTCAGCTCGAAATATACAGCAGTGGTCCGGCAACTTAAAAGGTTGACTTATGCCTAACTCTGGACAGAAAATTCCATCACCAACTCATCATCGTCAATTTTCGAGCCATTCGTATTGCTGTTGGGAGTGTTGCGCGTAGCTAACAAAATTTTGCTTCGGGCATATTTTCCCATGTTTACTTTGAATCTTCCTTCCTTTTTTAGTTGAAAAGTAGGGTCATGTAGTCGGTGTTTGCCCAACCACCATTATCAACCGAGTTATGCCCGAAAGTTCTAAATGTAAATTCTCCTGCACCCAGCAAACGTCTCGCCGATTGTGCTGCGTAGTTTTTTAGCAAAGGCAGCTTTAATACCAGTTCAAGAGTCGCCGTTGGAGTTCTTCCCAAAGCTTCCGTTATTCACAGCGCAGCACTTTCCATTGGCATCCGGTACTCGGATTTCCGTACACCAATCCACCATACTACTGCACCATAGAGCAGAATTGGCCTAACATTAGCAGTGTAGCACCAGTGCTTGAGAAATCTGCCTACACGCATATAGAGCATTGCTAGCTTTCCTCAGTCTTTCTTTCACGTTTTCTCTGGGCTCAACCCCAGTCCTGTTTGCGATGTCCAGTTCTGGATTATACTGAGAGGGGTGACCATAATACTAATGATCGGAAGACACCTACCCGTTATTAAGATTGTAATTTCGTCTGCATATGTTATCATCCTAGAGTTTTGTAGTTTTTACCATCAGATTCTGTAGAAACGTTGATGAAGGCTCCGGAAAACTCCAGGAATGCTCCAAGAGCATACTCCTTATATTCAAGAGCCATTTCGATATTAAATATCAGTGTATGGAGTGCAGTCTCTACTGATCTGCTGTTCGTATATGCGTGCTGCCTTGGAAAAGCTTATAGGAGACGCTGCTGCCCTAATGTGGGCGTCCAAAATCTTCTGTAGCATTTTCAGCAGGATGGAAGTTAAGCTTATACGCCTAAACTCTTTTCAATAGGTTGGGTTGTTTCAAAATGCCTTCGGTATGAAAACTACCCTGGCCTCTCTCCATGAGTGTGGTACATAGTTAAAATCGCTTTTAGCCATGGCACGGATAGACAAAGAGCATTCTGTAGCATTGAGCCGTTTGCGCATTCTATTTTGTTCTCCGTAAAGATGTGTTCGTCAACAGCACTGCTCCCTTCGTAGCTAGATCAACGAGGCTTTTGGATAATAGTTTCCTAAATCTTGCTACCTCGTTGGTCTTTCCAAACCACTACAAAAGTTTTTTTCCAGGACTCTCACTTGGTCCTATGCACCAGCTTTTTCTTGTCTCTTACGTCTGCAAAACCTAAGGTCCTTGTTCCACCAAGGGGCTTCGTTTTATGCTTAAGGCGTAGCGTAGGGCATGCGCAGTGAAAAGCTGTGTTGAAGGCATTTGTGAAAAAAGTAGCGCCCTTTTTAAGTTCTTCATGTGAGTTATACATGCAAGGTATAAGTTTCTTGTTTCTGTATCCGCCTGTAGAGATCCCAGTTTGCATTCTTGGGATTTCGAGAACGACAGAGTGTTTAACATTCTCCTTTCTTCTACCAATGCATCCCCGGCTGTGTATAGTGTTATGTCAGGAACGTTTCTGAGAGTAGGTCTTGTGTAAGTAGGTTCCTCATCTCGATAAGCTACCACTAGACTACTTTCTAGAATATAATTGAGTAGATACTCACCTCGTTGATTAATGTCGAGACTGCCCCAAACCGTATGATGGGCGTTGGCATCAGCGCCCACCCCCAACGCCAGCTTACTGCTGCTGGATGTAGTCACTAGCCTTTGGAGCTCTGCCGTTGGCACATCGCAGTAGTGTGGCATATAGCAGGATACGGAGTAAGGACTCATTGAGTAGATACTCACCTCGTTGATTAATGTCGAGACTGCCCCAAACCGTATGATGGGCGTTGGCATCAGCGCCCACCCCCAACGCCAGCTTACTGCTGCTGGATGTAGCCGCTAGCCTTTGGAGCTCTGCCGTTGGCACATCGCAGTAGTGTGGCATATAGCAGGATACGGAGTAAGGACTCATCCTTGGCTTACTTTCCTACCACAACCCTCAGATCATCTGGGGAAAGACATAAGTATGGAAAAATAGGTTTTTTTTTCCAACAGCGCTGGTCTTGCCTTTTCACTTACCCTCGGGGATTATGTTGTGTAGTCTTGTGACTTCAGCCTAATGATCAAGTTACCGGATGCAATCCATGGTTCCTGGACTAAAGCCACATCGTAGCTGCCTTTCTCTAAATTGACCATCAGACCGCTGACTAGGTTCTTTCTCCATCTCCTGTAGGATAAGTGAAGTAGCCATTATCTCTTTTACCTCACCTGTCTCCAACGAGTTTTTATTGCCGTCCGCGGGTGGCGAAGTAACACCCTTCCAATGCCCCATGCCATCTTCCCGCCTTATTGTTTATTTCGCTGCGCTTAATACCTTCCAGTTGCTAGTTGACAAGTACGGATTCTGTCGTTGCAGCAGCCGCAGAGCATGTTTCGGGTTCACGACGTTACTTTCGCTTTGGGAACCGCTGGGTTACAACTGCGGTCTACCACCTCCAGCTTCGCGCCTTCCCACAGGCTTGGAAGCGTTCTGGCCGCTTCCCTCACCCATGGTAGCGTCGGCTCGTCGCAACGTTTTAGAATTTTGACATAGCTAATCCATCCTGCTCCATCAAAATACGGCATGGAAGCGCTTGGTTCGGCGTCCATTCTAGAGAAGACGGTTTCCAACATCGATATGCTCCTCAAAGCGGTTAGCACACGCTGAATCCGAGGAACCATTTTCGAGTAACGAAGAGGGCCCGGCCGTTTTTAAACTCCTCTCTAGCCCAAGCCAGCGTTTTCATCTCTTCTACCTTCAGACTGGACTTGCCTTCGAGACGGAATCTCGCTTTCGCTTTCAACTCTTCCTTGCTTGGCTTTTTCCGGGGCCCCTCTTATTGTCAGGGTTGGAACCCTCGCCTCTTTGAAGTTAGTCGCCTTGTCGTGGTGAAGGGACTTAAGTAAGAGTAAAGTGTGCATCCCAAAAAAAACGCATTCTATTCTTACGAACTAAGAGGGACACCTCATAATTCCCACAATAGTGATATGGATGAATAAACCCAACACCACCCTAAACCAAGGTGTCGAGGTACCCGTGCCGAGGGCTGAATGGAGAGCGGGGGGAATAAGTAGCTGATCGTGAACGGTCCCCTCCGATGCCCGGGCGAGGTCGGAGGTATAAAAGCCTTCTCTACGCATACCGGCTCTCCGGATGAGTGACCAACCCTTTCCGGCTTACTCGTGGGACCAAAAATTAACGTAAATAATAACACAACAACAACTACAACAACAACTACCAAATTGGAGACAACAGCGACGACTAAGGACATGAACTACAGGAATCCCATTACGAAATCCGTAGAGGACAAATTACTCGCCTCCAGCCAGGAGACGAGTAAGAATACTGCCGGACATACCAACCATAGTAAACCGGTAGCCACAGCAGTGAAAACAGAAAATTTAAGGGAGTAAGCGTAAACCTTCCACCCAAACCCCCACCCATCAAAGCTGCCATGAGCACCAACCAAAGTGAACTGGCGGCTAAAGGAGAAAACAAAACGAAGCGCAAGAAATGGCAGAATCAGCTGAGGAAAAACCGGTACCAGAGGGCAGTCTTCATAAAAGAAAGATAGCCAACAACCAGGCAGCCGGTACCCAGTTGGTGAGGCAGAAACAAAGCGCCTCAAACCAATAGTAGAGTAATATGAAAGCTTCCTGAAAATGAAGCAATCAGAACCTCTAGAAGAGAGCAAACAAGAGAGCACTTCACAAAAAAAGAAACGCTCTATCACAGATATACAAGAAACTCAGCCCAAAAATCCTAGGCGGAGTGAAGGTGAACACAGCAGTACAACAACGGTAAGGCATTTCTAGGAAGTAGCCAGGGATAGCTTGCAAGTGGCCATCATAGATGGAAATTCCTCCTCCCCGAGCACTATACAGGTAAGATAGGTGGAGATCGACGTCTGGTTGTCGAGTATGGTGCTAAGCTTTGTACTCGAGAGGAGTTTGACACCTCTGAGACCCTCAGGGGCTACAGGGTTATCAAGTGCGCGGACCAGGCCTCGCAAAATTTCCTGACGGGTAGTGTTGCCAACATCAGCAACGCCTTTGAAGGCCTCCAATTGAGGCTTACACCCGACAGGGACATTCCGAAGAGACCTCGTGCTCGCACTTGGCTACCCCCTCTAGAGGAGCCAGGCGAAAAACTCCTGAGGTGCATCAAGCTGCAAAACAAATCTATACCTGGTATAGATGAGTGGCAGCTGATCAAGGAGGAAAAACCGAATAAAGCAAGTATACCAATACTGGTGGCCATTTGCGATGAGTCCATTGAGGTTCTCAAGAAGGCTGACTACAAAATCAGCTTCGGAAATCGCAAGGCCAGACTAAAAATCTTCCAAGGCGACAAAGCGGCTGACGAAGACGACACGGAAGAGGTCGACGACGCCAGCCTGTTGCTAAGGAATGTGGGCATCGAAGAAACCCGAGATGCCCAATAACTTAAGATGCGTGCAGATAAACCTGCAGCATTCGAAGAGTGCTACAGCGAATCTGACAACCCTCATGAACGAGGGGGCATCGACGTCAGCCTAATACAAGAGCCCTGGGTCAATGAAGACACCATTAAAGGGCTAAATAGCAGCAGCTATAACCTTTTTTTTACACACGGAACAAAGGTAAACCTAGGGAATGCATTCTTATCAATACAAGTATAAATGCATTTTTTTGTCCTAATTACAGCACAGCAGATATCACAGTGGTAAAGGTGGAACAGAAAGAAAAGCCCTTCTTCTTGGTATCGGCCTAATTAGCCCATGACGAAGACATACCACCGGCCCCGCTCACCAGACTAGCAGAGGAAAACAGGAAAGAAGAATTCCCAACAGGGTGTGATGCAAACGCAAGGCACACTGTATGGGGTAGCTCTAGTATAAACAACAGAGGTGAGTCACTCTTGCAGTATATTCTGAATAGTTATCTAAGTATATGCAACAAGGGCGATAAGCCAACCTTCATTTTCCCAAGCTCTGATAGGTTTCCGGGGTGGGAGGAAGTGCTGGACACAGACAGTCTCGTTGTGGATAACTAGAAGGTATCCGATGAGCCTTCCATGGCGGATTACTCCTGGATATTCTTCAGCATCCGCGAGAAGTACAGTGCACCTCTCACTTACCGGAACCCTAGAAGAACGGCATGGGGAAAATTTACCATGAGCATCAAAATGCCAGAAATCCTGAGGAATTAGATTCAGAAGTAGAGAAGTTAGAAAAAATCCTAACCACAACTTTTAATAAATCTACTCCGCTAACAGTTTTGAAAAAGAGAAAGTCTCTTTCTTGGTGGAACAGTGAACTCAAGAATTTGAGAACACAACTAAGGCTTTCAATGAGAGTTTTAGAACCAAAATCTGGCAGCCATATAAAGACAAATAAATACAAAAAAGCAGTCAGGAAAGCTAAAAAGGACTCATGGCGATCTTTCTGTACAACGATAGAAAGTTGCACAGAAGCCGCCAGGCTGAGTAAAATGCTATCCAAAGATCATATTAATACTGCCTACATTAGGGCGGAGGGAAGTGATTGGACCTCCTCGGCAAAAGAGTCTCTGGAGGGACTAATCACAACGCACGTCCCCGGGAGTCAGCAAATACCTTCAACGAGGGTTCAACCAGAACCACCGCTGAACGCAGCTGACTATCGAAGCCAAATAGTAGACAAAAGAAAAATCAAATACGCCATAAAAAGTTTTGCACCATATAAAGCGGCAGGTCCTGACGGGATTATGCCCATAATGCTGCAAAAACTGGTAGAACCAATGGTTCTAAGGCTAGAAAATATATACAAAGCAAGCATACAACTATCTTACATCCCAAGAAGTTGGAAAAGAAGTAAAGTTGTGTTCCTCCCAAAACCAGGCAGAAGACCTATAAGCCTTACCTCCTTAATGCTGAAGGTACTAGAAAGGCTAATAGATCTACACGTAAGAACAATAATGGCGGAGAAGTTTTCGAAGTCCCAACATGCGTACATGAAGGGCCGATCAACCGAAACCGCCCTTCACGAGGTGATAAGTGTAATTGAAAAATCACTACATCACAAACAATACACCATGGCTGCATTTCTAGACATAGAGGGCGCCTTCAACAACATAGAAGTAAATGCGATAATTAATTCTCTGGCACATGGTGGGGTAGACGACACTGTGTGCAGATGGATACTATCGATGCTTGAGAATAGGAAGATTATAGCTTCAAACGGCGCTGCAACACAAACAAGCTATGTGAGTAGAGGGGGGGTCCTCTCTCCGCTTCTATGGGTTGCAGCGCTGAACGAAATACTACTCCAACTAAACGGCGGAGGAGTGAAAGCAGTAGCGTATGCAGACGATATAGTGTTGTTGGTCTCAGGCATGTTTCCTTCAACAGTCAGCGAGATTATGGAAAGAGCACTTCGTAGGTTAAACCTATGGGCTAAAAACAATGGTCTAGGAGTTAACCCGAACAAAACAGAACTGATGCTAATCACTAGCAGAACCAAAATACCTCAGTTTCAACTTCCGGTACTAAACGGTACTACACTCATTCTATCCCCCACAGCTAAATACTTGAGGGTGGAGATTGACACCAAACTGTCCTGGAAAATAAATATAGAAAAAAGAATAAACAAAGCATACATGGCATACTATACTTGTAAGAAAATCGTCAACAAGAATTGGGGCCTTAAACCAAGCATAATCATGTGGATGTATACGGCTGTCATAAGACCTATACTTACATATGGAGCTCTGGTATGGTGGCCAGCGCTAAACAAACAATACAATATTAGAAAATTAAATGGAATACAAAGAGCAGCATGTGCGGGTGTTACGGGTGCAATCAGGTCATGTCCGACTGATGCGCTCAATGTGATCCTGCATCAACTATCAATGGACATTTTTATTCACAAAACAGCAGCTATTGCGGCGATAAGAATAAAAGAATTGGGAGGTTGGAATCAGCAGAACTACGGACATAGTGTAATTCTAAAGAAGTTCACTATTAATAAATCAGACTACATTCTCCCAAAGCTGGATTTCAATAGACACTTCCAGGTGAGGATACCATCTAGACGAGAATGGAGAAGAGGTTCAATGGTAGAGGAAGATACCACCTCAATCTATACCGACGGGTCCAAAATGGACTGTGGAGTAGGCACGGGGGTATTCTCCGCTGATCTAGGCATATCTCTCTCTATACGTCTACCGAACTCGGCTAGCATCTTCCAAGCAGAAGTACTAGGCATAGAAAAAGCCTGCGAAGTTCTATTAGAAAACCACGGGAATATACATAAAGCAACTATATTTACAGACAGCCAGGCGGCCCTCCTGGCATTGTCTTCACCCATGACAAATTCCAGTACAGTTCAAAACTGCAAGAGAGCACTAAGCTCAATAAAAGACAAGCTCCAGCTAAACTTGATCTGGGTTCCCGGCCACAGGAACATTTTCGGTAACGAAAAAGCAGACGAGTTGGCAAAGGCAGGAGCTTTCCTCAATGAATCCATGGCGGAGCTAATACCAAGCCCGCTAGGATCGATAAAAGGAGAGATCAATAGACAATTTCAGCAAATTGCAAACAACAGGTGGAAAAACATTACAAAATGCGTCATAACTAAACAATTATAGCCAACATATGACAGGAAAAGAAACAATGACTTATTAAATAGGTCAAGAAAAAGTATTTATAGAATAACAGCTACCACAACAGGGCACTGACCATTTGGGGAACATGCGTCCAAAATGGGATTGCCCTACAACGACATCTGCCGTGGCTGCGGAGTAGCAGGGAACAAGGAAACAATCTTCCACTTTCTCTGCGAATGCGCAGCTCTAGCACAGATCCGACAAAAAACACTCGGAATCCACCAAGCACCAAACCTTGAATGGATTTCCACCAAAAGCATATCGGACATAAGTAGTTTCATCGAAACCTCAAAATGGTTTAAGAGAGAAGGTGAAACGTAATAGCAGATACAGGAGGTTCTACGAATAGTGTATCAAAATGGCACATCAAGTGCTAATTGAGCCCGATAGTGCTGCACTCCTTCCTACCTACCTACCTACTTCCATATTCGGTGCTAAGCCATAATGTGATTTAGGAACCTACTTAATTTCATTGAAGCGTCACTCATTCATACCAACATAAATGGTGTTAAGTCAGGTGAAAAAGCCGAAATTACCATACACGGCATATTAGAGCTAGAGAAGGTCTGAACTGATTGCGTTCACTTTTGATATTACCCAAGAATACTAAAGTCTACTAAATATCAAATATTTAAAGGGGAAAGTACTGAATAACGGAGGAGATCGAAAAAAGTCTGTTAATCAGTTAAGGAAAGTTTGTATTTGGATAATATCAAATTGCTCTACAGCTTTTTGGGAAGTAGAGGAGACATGATAATTATATTATTTTTATTTATATTGACCATGAGAGGGTGCACAAAGTTTTTCCTAGGGGTGAAACCACATGAGTACTTCAACAGAAGAAGACTAAATATAACAAGTAAGGAAGGGCCAAGTTCGGGTGCAACCGAACCTTTTATTTATAAGAGAACTTCGAGAAAAAATGAGATTCCAGGAAATTCCTTTGTTTCTCGTCAGAAAAAAGTTTGAACAATAGTTTCTCCATTATAGAACTATGAATTACAGCCTCTCTAATCTTCAGCACTCATTGTAATTCAGGTTCTCGTGTTGCTCGTCTACAGTCTGTCTAAGAATAAACAGGCTTAAGTTATAATCGGTACATATTTATATATATTTATTATTATTACCTTAGAAACATCTTATTTTGCTCAGGGTATATTGAGTTGTAATCAAGTGGGAAACCGGCCGCCTCCGATACCTGTACATCAGGCTAGCGATACCAAATAGAATGATAAATCCAGATATCCACAATTTTTACTACAGAATCCTACAATGCTATTCGGTGCACTTTAGTTAAATTTTTGTTGAGATATCGCTTAAACCGTTGTATGTGATAAGAGTGCAAGCTCGAGCGACAAAATTTAACATATTGGATATATGAGGTGAAGCGGAACAAATAACAGATAATAACTTACCAGTCAATCAGAAAAACATAAATAATTAAATTGGTTGTACGGAGAACGTATGGACTGATTTTCGATACTATTTTGTTCATGTCCAGTTCCAATTGTCCAATTCCAGTCTATGACATATAAAAAGTAGCGTTCAGGTATCTATTTTACTCAGATGAAGAGATGAACGGCTAGCAGGGGCGAACGCAGGGGGGGGTTTTGGGGTGTTAAAACCCCCACCAAAGTAATTGAATTTTTAAATAATAGAATTTAATTCTACATAGTCATTTGAAAAATTGTAATTTGTTGTTTTCAAAGCAATCTTTCTGCCGACGATGTATGAATATGTAAAATAAATGAATACATTAGTCACTAACAGCGTTGCCGTTTTGATACAATTGTATCTTTTTGATACTTTTTTTTTCTAAATTTTGTGATTTGATACTTTTTTGTTCACAAACGGCCTATTTTTATACTTTTCTGCTGATAGAATTTAATTTTTTGAAAATATGAAAATGTTAAACTAAAAACAAACCTATTGTATCTGGATAGTATTAAAAAGTTGTGGGAATGTAGGCCAATTAAAAAACCCAGAAAAATATAAACTGGACAGAGACTTTTTTTAATTTGCTTCAAAGTAATGAGCTTGCCTTATAACTCTGTGGCTGCTGAACTGGATTTTTTTTAGATTTAAGGGGAATTGTGAGTCGAAAATGGACTTCTTTTGAAAATTAGTTCTGAACTGAAAAGTCACCAATAAGGTTTCTATTATTTTTTTTAGAGTTTATTGTTAATCATAATACAGGAAAAATAAAAACTCATTTATTATGACTTTCAGTTTTCGTTGCATGAGCAAACTGTTGTGAATTAAATTTAAATTAAAAAAAATTATGCTATTTGCAAAAAAATACTTGAGTGTCTTAACTAAAATGTCTATATTTTTAATAAAAACAACCAGAAAAAACTGGTCTGAATTAGATACACAACTTTACTTATTATTTGTTTTTCATTTGCTGAATTTAGAATGTGGAAAAGGTTAAAAATCTTTTCTTCAGATTATATTTTCTTACTAAAAATTTGAATATATTTTCAGGAACTGGTTAAATCAAACAAAGAGATCCAAAGAGATCCGTTTTCCTCACTTCGCAGGCTTAAAACACATTTAAGAAAGAAAACTGGAGAAGCACACCTGAACGGAATGGCTCTCTTGAATATCCATAGAGATATAGACGTGACGGAGGAAGAGATTTTAAATGTTATGGCCCAAAATAAAAGAAGATTAGACTTCAATTTGTGAATAAAATAATGAAACATTGTCTTTTTACCTAAAACCCCCCCCAAATTTTTTTCCTGCGTTCGCCACTGACGGCTAGACAGATATCTCCTATGAACAATGCTATACAACTTTGTTTATGATTTCTTCACATTTAATTCAATCACAATTTAAAAGCTTACTCTTTATACATACAAACAGATAATGATGTTAACATTTTTAGCTTGCTCTTACTTAAATAAATAAAAAATCTCATACATTCATAAACATTCACAATTTAAAGCTACAGTTCATATGTACTATGTACTATTTGTATGTATGTATAGAGTGAGTGAAAGTTAATAAACTTTGCCCCGATTCCATACGACGTTTTTTTCCATCCTACCCGCCAATTAATCGTAAAAATGAAAACCCGAGAAATCGCGTTTCAAAGTTTTCGCTTTTCGCCCAAGCGCTCATATACATATCTGCTAGACATTCGGTCAGTATTTCCCTTCTAGCTTCGATAATTTTTCGAATTCCCATCTATAACTTTGGGGATATCTTCTTAGAAAATTTTTAAAGACATTTAAGCAAACAAAAAAAAACGGTTGTTTAAAGCTTCTAAAAATTTCGAATCATAAGTTATTGATCTTATAAAAAATGAATTGGCCATTTGTCAAACGAAAGGTGATAAATGTAAAAATAAAATTGAGAAAAACAATAGTTGGAATAATTTATTAACGAAATTCAAAAATACATAGATAAAATTGCATTAGAA
>NW_026091630.1:0-8149 GCF_024586455.1 Bactrocera neohumeralis | reverse complement strand
GACATTTACTTTTGAAGATAATTTCATTTAAATGTTGACCGCGGCTGCGTCTTAGGTGGTCCATTCGGAAAGTCCAATTTTGGGCAACTTTTTCGAGCATTTCGGCCGGAATAGCCCGAATTTCTTCGGAAATGTTGTCTTCCAAAGCTGGAATAGTTGCTGGCTTATTTCTGTAGACTTTAGACTTGACGTAGCCCCACAAAAAATAGTCTAAAGGCGTTAAATCGCATGATCTTGGTGGCTAACTTACGGGTCCATTTCTTGAGATGAATTGTTCTCCGAAGTTTTCCCTCAAAATGGCCATAGAATCGCGAGCTGTGTGGCATGTAGCGCCATCTTGTTAAAACCACATGTCAACCAAGTTCAGTTCTTCCATTTTTGGCAACAAAAAGTTTGTTAGCATCGAACGATAGCGATCGCCATTCACCGTAACGTTGCGTCCAACAGCATCTTTGAAATAATACGGTCCAATGATTCCACGAGCGTACAAACCACACCAAACAGTGCATTTTTCGGGATGCATGGGCAGTTCTTGAACGGCTTCTGGTTGCTCTTCACCCCAAATGCGGCAATTTTGCTTATTTACGTAGCCATTCAACCAGAAATGAGCCTCATCGCTGAACAAAATTTGTCGATAAAAAATTGTCGATAAAAAATTCGACGTTGTGGCAGATCGTTCGGCTTCAGTTCTTGCACGAGCTGTATTTTATACGGTTTTACACCAAGATCTTTGCGTAAAATCTTCCATGTGGTCGAATAACACAAACCCAATTGCTGCGAACGGCGACGAATCGACATTTCACGGTCTTCAGCCACACTCTCAGAAACAGACGCAATATTCTCTTCTGTACGCACTGTACGCATTCGTGTGGTTGGTTTAATGTCCAATAAAGTAAACTGAGTGCGAAACTTGGTTCTTCACTTATTTAAGTAAATTAACCTTCTTTATCTTACCGAAGTGGATATAAAGCCATAACGGCAGTGCATTTGGAAGAATTCCACCTTCTTATATTTAGCTATAAAGTCGATATTCTTGTATATACACATTTAGCAATCGATATTGAGTTTCTTCCAATCATTTACTTCACTTATTTAAGTTAATTAACATTCTTTATCTTACTGAAGTGGATATAACGCCATAACGGCAGTGCATTTGGAAGAATTCCACTTTCTTATATTTAGGTATAAAGTCGATATTCTTGTAAATACACATTTAGCAATCGATATTGAGTTTCTTCCAATCATTTACTTCACTTATTTAAGTTAATTAACATTCTTCATCTTACTGAAGTGGATATAACGCCACAACGGCAGTGCATTTGGAAGAATTCCACCTTCTTATATTTAGGTACAAAGTCGATATTCTTGCATATACACATCTAGCAATCGATATTGAGTTTCTTCCAATCATTTACTTCACTTATTTAAGTTAATTAACATTCTTCATCTTACTGAAGTGGATATAACGCCATAACGGCAGTGCATTTCGAAGAATTTCACTTTCTTCTATTTAGGTATAAAGTTGATTTTCTTCATCTTACTGAAGTGGATATTGATAATTCGGGTGGTGGAGCACGGTGCTCGCTCGTTCCAATGATGTGGTTGGCCGTGGGGAAACGGTTGGCGCAAATGATTCCACAAAGTTAAATAAAAACCAAAAAGTTTCATATAATAAAATGTATTTTAAATAAATAAATTGGACAAACACTTACCACGTCTGTATCTCTGAACGGTCGCAAAAGGAGAGAGCGCGCGCAACTTTTTTTAGTTAGAGTTTAGTTGCGCGCTAATTAAAACTCCGAAAAAACTTCAGAAAGAAAGAAAAGAAAAGATTACTCTGCTGATACAGACGTGGCAAAGAAATTGAGCGGGGGCGGCGTCAACATTCTCCCCGCCTTGCAGTATTACTGCAAATGCAGTATACAATAAATTGCTTAAAACTAACTTAAAACTAACTGGGTCCTGCACTTCCTCTTCCACGTCTTCTCTGCAGATGGGGTGGCCGACGAGACGAATCGAGTCTGGTTCGGTCCGGGAAATGCCGCTGAGATGAATCGAACCTCAGTCGGTCATTGCCATGCCGCCATTTGCATAGAAGTCACCACCTTCCGAGGTCGGCGAGACGACTCGAGTCTAACTCGATCCTTGGTAGGTGGTGAATGTGAGAGGCGTTGGCAGTGCACTTTATTGTGCCGATGTTATACGACACCGGATATTATATATCCCAGTATCGTATTTTGGGCGATGAGTTGGCCCATTGCCGCTGGTTGTAACCCGGGCAACATGAGCCGGGAGTAAACGTCCGCTCCCAAGATTATTTCGACTGGCGCTGCTCTGTGGAATTCGTTGTCTGCCAGTCTTAGGTTGCGGAATTGTTGAACCAAATGGTCTTCCAGAGACCTTACTGGCGTCGGTGGTAACGGACGTCGCTGAATTTGGGCACTCACGGAGATTTCTGTATCTCCACCCTGGTTGTCCCGAAACATGAGTTCGCACACTCGGCTGTCTCCTCGTGCATGCGTATGCAGTCGCAATCGTGCAATTGTGGAGGCGAGGATAACCGTGGCTGGACTAACTGGGCTAATCATGGCCCGCACTGTTACGAACCTCGTTGCAGTTCGAACGCTTATTAAGGCGGTTGGTGATAGCGCAAGTCTTTGTTGCCAAGGTTGTGTTGCATGCCTGTCCTTTATGATACGGCGTGCATCGGCTTGACGACGAACGTCTCTTCCACGCCTTCGCTTCGGATGGGGTGGCCGACGAGACGAATCGAGTCTGGTTCGGTCCGGACAATGTCGCTGAGACGAATCGAGTCTCAGTCGATCGTTGCCATGCCGCCAATCCGAAATGAAGTTACCAGCATGCCGAAGTTGGCGAGACGACTCCAGTCTGGCTCGATCTTGGGCATGTGGTATGCGGGAGAGGCATCGTTGGTCAGAGCTTTGCGGATGCTTGACTGTTGACGTCGGTGGACATGGTTGATTGGGCTCCGAATACGTCGGGCCGATTGCCAATGAATTCTCCTCCATTTCCGCTGCCTCGACTTGCTGTGCCCATGTCAATTCAATGACATCGTCGTCTTGTTCTTCGGCGTCTGACCCGATGCCATGAAGCATCGTGTGGTGTGGGTTGCCGCAACGTTTGCAGCGTATTACGCTGTCGCATTCATTTTTCGAATGGCTCGACGCGAGGCAGTTGCTGCAAAATCGGTGGATTAATGTGGTCCTCAGCCTAGCTTCTGCGGACATCTGGCGGAACTTTGGGCACCAGCGGAGTAGATGGCTATCTACGCATAGGGGGCAGTTGATGGTCGTCATTTTCAATAATTTCAATGACAATCTTTGTGATAGGCCGACAAATTAGGCCGCGTTGAGTTTGGATGTCCACCACCCGAACTCGTTGATCCAAAACTGGATATACTTTGATGATGCTGCCTAATCTCCATTCATTTGGAGGTAGATTTTCATCACGAACTACCACCAGGTCGTTGACTTGGACGTTCTGTTGGGACTGTTTCCATTTCTTTCGTTTCTGCAGTTCCTTTAAGTATTTGGTCTTCCATCTCCGACAAAAGTGCTGACTTAAGTCCTTTAAATTTTCACTTTGGTTTACGAATGATAGCGGTCTGTCGGTTATTTCTGGTTCTGCCAATGCATTTCTATTCCGCTGATTGCTATTGTGTTGTTGCTGCTGATGATGTTTGCGTTGTTGTTGTTGCTTAGGTAAAAACTTTGTAATTTTTACACTACAAAAATGATTTTGTGTTTGTTGTTGAGATATTGTTGAATTTATTTTTGTTTCTTCGGAGGGAACGGAACCTGTTAAAATCCAACCGAACACCGTACGTTGTGCAGCGATGGATTCGAAAATTTTCGATTTTACCCCGTTTAGTATAATTTTCGGGTAAAGATCTGCTCCGATCAACAAGTCAACCTTTTGACTCGTATAGAAATTTTTATCCGCTAAGGGGATATTGGGTAACCTTTTAACAATCGAAGGGTTTATTGATCTGGATGGAAGCAGTCCAGTTAATTTTGGCAGTACCAACGCTTCCGCTTCTAATCTTAGACTTTTGTTACGGGGCGAGCCAATTGTAATCGAGCATACCGATTGAACTCGTCCTGATACGGTATTATTCAATCCTGAAACTCGCGCGCTGACCTTTTTTCTTGCCAGATGTAAGCGTTTTTGCAGACTATTGCTTACGAAGGTGGCTTCAGATCCTGAATCAATCAGGGCTCTGACAGTGAAGGTGCTCATGGCGTACGTAAGAGGAAAGAGCATGCTTCGACTGGTAGGCACATTTGAAATATTGACCTTAATAGAGGCCACATGAGATTTAGTAGAAATCTCAGTAGTGTCGGTGCTGTCAGATCTGAGTGATCCCTTTGAGTGATGTCTCTGTTTACATTTATTACAATTAAACATACTTTTGCAATTTTTGACTTCATGTGAGTCCGATAAACAATTTAAGCAGACGTGAAGTTTTCTGACAGCATTTAATCGTGCATTAGGCTGCATCTCAATGAATCTTTGACAAGTTTTCAAAATGTGCCATTGAGATGAGCACAGTTTACATTTGATATTATTTGTCTTGGCGTGATGGGAATTGATGGGTTTGGATCCAATCCTTGACTGCAAGGTTGGTATCCGACCTTCACCATCAGTCGATTTAATCTTGGGTTGAGTACCCAAATCGCCTTTGAGGTTTGATACTCTCTCAAGCGTTTTAACCCGTTTGGTTAGAAATTTGTCTAAGTCAACCCATTTTGGGATCTCTGAATCCGAATCCAGAGATTGTTCCCAAAGCGACAGTGTATAATCCGGGAGTCGGATAGAACACAAATACGTAAATATGGCATCCCAACTATCTACATTGATGCCATGTATTTGTAAAGCTGAAATGCAGCTATTAATCTCCCGCTGTAAATTTCTGAGTTCGGTCTCAGATTCTGTTGAAATGTGCGGGAGCTTGACAATAAATTTAATTGTGTGTTAACAAGCACTCGCTTGTTTTCATACCTACACAACAAATTGTTCCAAGCCAATGCGAATCCGTCATTCGTCAGTGGCGCTTTGGAAACGATCGCTTTTGCCTCACCTCGTGTTTTTTGATTCAAATGGAATAACTTTTCTACCGGAGATAGCCTTGGGTTATTCCCATAAATGGCGGCAAATAAATCCCTAAAAGAGGGCCATTGTAAAACATCGCCATGAAATATTTCGGTATCACATGGCGGTAAGTTGATGGAATACCTCACGGGTTCTACAGTTTGTTGTAACCGTTCAGGTTGAATCACCGTAGAATTCGAAGTAGGGCTTTGGTTGAAAGCCGTGAGGTTGTGCATGTGTTCGCCCATCAAGGCCGCGCAACACACATACGCGTGGTAACAGCTTGAATATTTAAGCTTAATGTCGTCAGTTGAGCTTGTGTCGGAAGGATCCACCTTTGGCAAACACAACTTGTATTCTGACTTTACCTCTGCCCACAGAGATTTCAGTTCAGTTAGTTGTACTTCCAGAGAGTAGGCACTTTGGTTGTTTGCTGTTGGAGTAAACGACTCCTCAAACTCCAGTAGAGCGTCTGCAGCTGTGTTAAATGCTCTGATGGCTTCCATTGTGTTCAAAAATTGAACCGGAACTGCAAAAAGTTGCACAAAATCGGATCTAAAGCTTTGAAATTAAAATTTAAAAATATTTGCAAATATGTTGCAAAAAGTTCAAAAGTTGCAGCACCAATCACGGACAAACTACAAATTGAGTTGATGATAGGCAGTGCGTTGTTTCTTTATAAAGCGTGAAATTTCGAGAGAACAAAAAGTTAATAAATTTAATCAAGTATTTTTTCAAAGTATTTTTCCCAAATTTAATTTGAATGTGCTTGCTGGGTAATCGGCCCAATGCACTTGTACTTGCACTTGCAAATTTAGTGAAGTATTTCCTCAAAATATTTTTCCAAAATTTAATTTGAATGTGCATGCTGGGTAATCGGCCCAATGCTCTAGCACGCCTAGTCTTCGAATATGTACACAAACAAAATTGCTTTGTGCTTAATTGCTTTATTAAAATCCAAATACAAATACAGAAAAAAATTCACAAGCACTTCACTTTCACTTTTGTTCACTGGGTTATTTAATTTAACACTACACTATTTGTTTGTTGCAGTCCTTCTGGGATGGCTGCTGCGCTGCTTTGCCTTTGCTGCTGTGCCTTTGCTGCTCTCCCTTTGCTGCTTGGCCTGTGCTGCTTATCTTTGCTGCTTTGCCTTCGCTGCTCTCCCTTTGCTGCTTGGTCTTTGGGTCTTCGCCTTTGCTGCTCTGACTTTGCAGTTTGCCTGTGCTGCTTGGCTTTCTCGCTGTCGCTCACTACACTTTTTCTAATTTCTCACTTGACTTGTTTTAATTTTTTGTATTATTTTTTTTTGTTTGTTCACTCGCGAAACTGCAGCTGCGTTATTGCTGCTTGCCTTTATTGCTATTCGAGCAATATATTGAAAGGCAGAGTTGAGCGACAGACTCAAATTAACCACAAGAAAGCACAAAAAACCGAGAGAGATGGTTGACGCTCCAGACGAGGTTTGTGCGTCCAAGAAATGTATAATTTTATTCGGATAACAGTGTGTGTTTTATGTTTTTTTTGTGTTTTATGCGAAGTGAAATAATCAGTGCATTTGCCAGGTGTATTTATTGTTGTACTTAAATGAAGTACAATACTACCTGCAATCTTGTGCTTTGATTTTGTGGGTAGAGTGCCAAAAATAAGTTTTGGTCTCCACTTCACACAGCACAATTGGTTTTGTACATAAATGATGCACAAATTAACCAATCTATTGCCTTTTAGCTTGCAGAGCACAAATCCAAAATATGTTTGGCTGTAACTTGCGTGTTGCTAAATTGGGCAAACTATGCAGTTTCACTTTAATAAAAAATCGACTTGTTACCTGTTATCCGGCTCGAAGGACCAATGATAATTCGGGTGGTGGAGCACGGTGCTCGCTCGTTCCAATGATGTGGTTGGCCGTGGGGAAACGGTTGGCGCAAATGATTCCACAAAGTTAAATAAAAACCAAAAAGTTTCATATAATAAAATGTATTTTAAATAAATAAATTGGACAAACACTTACCACGTCTGTATCTCTGAACGGTCGCAAAAGGAGAGAGCGCGCGCAACTTTTTTAGTTGCGCGCTAGTTAGAAAGTTTAGTTGCGCGCTAATTAAAACTTTCACGAAAAAATATTCTTGTAAATAAAGAATCGAGAAAAGAAAAGATTTTTCATCTCTGCTGATACAGACGGCAGGCATTTGGAAGAAACCTTCTTATATTTAGGTACAAAGTCGATATTCTTGCATATACACATCTAGCAATCGATATTGAGTTTCTTCCAATCATTTACTTCACTTATTTAAGTTAATTAACCTTCTTCATCTTACTGAAGTGGATATAAAGCCATAACGGCAGTGCATTTGGAAAAATTCCACCTTCTTATATTTAGCTATAAAGTCGATATTCTTGTATATACACATTTAGCAATCGTTATTGAGTTTCTTCAAATCATTTTCTTCACTTATTTAAGTTAATTAACCTTCTTTATCTTACTGAAGTGGATATAACGCCATAACGGCAGTGCATTTGGAAGAATTCCACCTTCTTATATTCATATATAAAGTCGATTGTCTTGTATGTACACATTTAGCAATCGATACTGAGTTTCTTCAAATCATTTTCTTCACTTATTTAAGTTAATTAACCTTATTTATCTTACTGAAGTGGATATAAAGCCATAACGGCAGTGCATTCTGGAATATACACATTTAGCAATCGATATTGAGTTTCTTCAAATCATTTTCTTCACTTATTTAAGTTAATTAACCTTCTTTATCTTACTGAAGTGGATATAACGCCATAACGGCAGTGCATTTGGAAGAATTCCACCTTCTTATGTTTAGGTATAAAGTCGATATTCTTGTATATACACATCTAGCAATCGATATTGAGTTTCTTCCAATCATTTACTTCACTTATTTAAGTTAATTAACCTTCTTCATCTTACTGAAGTGGATATAAAGCCATAACGGCAGTGCATTTGGAAGAATTCCACCTTCTTATGTTTAGGTATAAAGTCGATATTCTTGTAAATACACATTTAGCA
>NW_026091629.1:0-8287 GCF_024586455.1 Bactrocera neohumeralis | reverse complement strand
ATCAAATATTAAAGTTTATTAGCCTTCTTCATCTTATCGAAGTTGACATAAAGCCATAACGGCAGTACATTTGGAAGAATTCGACAATCTTATATTCAGGTATTAAGTCGATTTTCTTGTATATACACATTTAGCAGTCGGTGTTGATTTGCTTCAAATCATTAACATCAAATATTAAAGTTAATTAGCCTTCTTCATCTTATCGAAGTTGACATAAAGCCATAACGGCAGTGCATTTGGAAGAATTCGACAATCTTATATTCAGGTATAAAGTCGATTCTCTTGTATATACACATTCAGCAGTCAAAATTGAGTTGCTTCAAATCATTAAAAACAAATATTAAAGTTTATTAGCCTTCTACGTCTTATCGAAGTTGACATAAAGCCATAACGGCAGTGCATTTAGAAGAATTCGACAATCTTATATTCAGGAAAAAAGTCAATTTTCTTGCACATACACAGTTAGCAGTCGGTATTGAGTTGCCTCAAATCACTAACATCAAGTATTTATGTTAATTAACCTTCTTCATCTTGCTGAAGTTGACATAAAGCCATAACGGCAATGCATTTGGAAGAATTCGACAATCTTATATTTAGGTATAAAGTCGATTTTCTTGTATATACATATTTAGCAGTCGGTATTGATTTGCTTCAAATCATTAACATCAAATATTTAAGTTAATTAGCCTTATTCATTTTATCGAAGTTGACATAAAGCCATAACGGCAGTGCATTTGGAAGAATTCTACAATCTTATATTCAGGTATAAAGCCGGTTTTCTTGTATATACACATTTAGCAGTCGGTGTTGAGTTGCTTCAAATCATTAACATCAAATATTTAAGTTTATTAGCCTTCTTCATCTTATCGAAGTTGACATAAAGCCATAACGGCAGTTGCATTTGGAAGAATAACCTTCGACAATCTTATATTCAGGTATAAAGTCGATTTTCTTGTATATACACATTTAGCAGTCGGTATTGAGTTGCTTCAAATCATTAAATCAAATATTAAAGTTTATTAACCTTCTTCATCTTATCGAAGTTGACATAAAGCCATAACGGCAGTGCATTTGGAAGAATTCGACAATCTTATATTCAGGAAAAAAGTCGATTTTCTTGCACATACACATTTAGCAGTCGGTGTTGAGTTGCTTCAAATCATTAACATCAAATATTTATGTTAATTAACCTTCTTCATCTTATCGAAGTTGACATAAAGCCATAACGGCAGTGCATTTGAAAGAATTCGACAATCTTATATTCAGGTATAAAGTCGATTTCCTAGTATTTACACATTTAGCAGTCGATATTGAGTTGCTTTAAATCATTAATTTAACATATTTAAGTTAATTAACCTTCTTCATCTTATCGAAGTTGACATAAAGCCATAACGGCAGTGCATTTGGAAGAATTCGACAATCTTATATTCAGGTATAAAGTCGATTTTCTTGTATATACACATTTAGCAGTCGATATTGAGTTGCTTCAAATCATTAACATCAAATATTTAAGTTAATTAACCTTCTTCATCTTATCGAAGTTGACATAAAGCCATAACGGCAGTGCATTTGGAAGAATTCGACAATCTTATATTCAGGTATAAAGTCGATTTTCTTGTATATACACATTTAGCAGTCGATATTGAGTTGCTTTAAATCATTAACATCAAATATTTAAGTTAATTAGCCTTCTTCATCTTATCGAAGTTGACATAAAGCCATAACGGCAGTGCATTTGGAAGAATTCGACAATCTTATATTCAGGTATAAAGTCGATTTTCTTGTATATACACATTTAGCAGTCGATATTGAGTTGCTTCAAATCATTAACATCAAATATTTAAGTTAATTAGCCTTCTTCATCTTATCGAAGTTGACATAAAGCCATAACGGCAGTGCATTTGAAGAATTCGACAATCTTATATTCAGGTATAAAGTCGATTTTCTTGTATATACACATTTAGCAGTCGATATTGAGTTGCTTTAAATCATTAACATCAAATATTTAAGTTAATTAGCCTTCTTCATCTTATCGAAGTTGACATAAAGCCATAACGGCAGTGCATTTGGAAGAATTCGACAATCTTATATTCAGGTATAAAGTCGATTTTCTTGTATATACACATTTAGCAGTCGATATTGAGTTGCTTCAAATCATTAACATCAAATATTTAAGTTAATTAGCCTTCTTCATCTTATCGAAGTTGACATAAAGCCATAACGGCAGTGCATTTGGAAGAATTCGACAATCTTATATTCAGGTATAAAGTCGATTTTCTTGTATATACACATTTAGCAGTCGATATTGAGTTGCTTCAAATCATTAACATCAAATATTTAAGTTAATTAGCCTTCTTCATCTTATCGAAGTTGACATAAAGCCATAACGGCAGTGCATTTGGAAGAATTCGACAATCTTATATTCAGGTATAAAGTCGATTTTCTTGTATATACACATTTAGCAGTCGGTGTTGAGTTGCTTCAAATCATTAACATCAAATATTTAAGTTAATTAGCCTTCTTCATCTTATCGAAGTTGACATAAAGCCATAACGGCAGTGCATTTGGAAGAATTCGACAATCTTATATTCAGGTATAAAGTCGATTTTCTTGTATATACACATTTAGCAGTCGATATTGAGTTGCTTTAAATCACTAACATCAAATATTAAAGTTTATTAGCCTTCTTCATCTTATCGAAGTTGACATAAAGCCATAACGGCAGTGCATTTGGAAGAATTCGACAATCTTATATTCAGGTATAAAGTCGATTTTCTTGTATATACACATTTAGCAGTCGGTATTGAGTTGCTTCAAGTCATTAACATCAAATATTTAAGTTAATTAGGCTTTTTCATCTTATCGAAGTTGACATAAAGCCATAACGGCAGTGCATTTGGAAGAATTCGACAATCTTATATTCAGGTATAAAGTCGATTTTCTTGTATATACACATTTAGCAGTCGATATTGAGTTGCTTCAAATCATTAACATCAAATATTTAAGTTAATTAGCCTTCTTCATCTTATCGAAGTTGACATAAAGCCATAACGGCAGTGCATTTGGAAGAATTCGACAATCTTATATTCAGGTATAAAGTCGATTTTCTTGTATATACACATTTAGCAGTCGGTATTGAGTTGCTTCAAATCATTAAAATCAAATATTTAAGTTAATTAGCCTTCTTCATCTTATCGAAGTTGACATAAAGCCATAACGGCAGTGCATTTGGAAGAATTCGACAATCTTATATTCAGGTATAAAGTCGATTTTCTTGTATATACACATTTAGCAGTCGATATTGAGTTGCTTTAAATCATTAACATCAAATATTTAAGTTAATTAACCTTCTTCATCTTATCGAAGTTGACATAAAGCCATAACGGCAGTGCATTTGGAAGAATTCGACAATCTTATATTCAGGTATAAAGTCGATTTTCTTGTATATACACATTTAGCAGTCGATATTGAGTTGCTTCAAATCATTAACATCAAATATTTAAGTTAATTAGCCTTCTTATCTTATCGAAGTTGACATAAAGCCATAACGGCAGTGCATTTGGAAGAATTCGACAATCTTATATTCAGGTATAAAGTCGATTTTCTTGTATATACACATTTAGCAGTCGGTGTTGAGTTGCTTCAAATCACTAAAATCAAATATTAAAGTTTATTAGCCTTCTACGTCTTATCGAAGTTGACATAAAGCCATAACGGCAGTGCATTTAGAAGAATTCGACAATCTTATATTCAGGTATAAAGTCGATTTTCTTGTCTATACACATTTAAAAGTCGGTATTGAGTTGCTTCAAATCGTTAACATCAAATATTTAAGTTAATTAGCCTTCTTCATCTTATCGAAGTTGACATAAAGCCATAACGGCAGTGCATTTGGAAGAATTCGACAATCTTATATTCAGGTATAAAGTCGATTTTCTTGTATATACACATTTAGCAGTCGGTATTGAGTTGCTTCAAATCATTAACATCAAATATTTTAGTTAATTAGCCTTCTTCATGTTATCAAAGTTGACATAAAGCCATAACGGCAGTGCATTTGGAAGAATTCGACAATCTTATATTCAGGTATAAAGTCGATTTTCTTGTATATACACATTTAGCAGTCGATATTGAGTTGCTTTAAATCATTAACATCAAATATTTAAGTTAATTAACCTTCTTCATCTTATCGAAGTTGACATAAAGCCATAACGGCAGTGCATTTTAAAGAATTCGACAATCTTATATTCAGGTATAAAGTCGATTTCCTAGTATTTACACATTTAGCAGTCGGTATTGAGTTGCTTTAAATCATTAGCATCAAATATTTAAGTCAATTAACCTTCTTCATCTTATCGAAGTTGACATAAAGCCATAACGGCAGTGCATTTGGAAGAATTCGACAATCTTATATTCAGGTATTAGTCGATTTTCTTGTATATACACATTTAGCAGTCGGTTTGAGTTGCTTCAAATCATTAAGATCAGATATTTAAGTTAATTTACCATCTTCATCTTGATGAAATTTACGTAAAGCCATAACGGTGGTGCATTTGAAGAATTCGACAATCTTATATTCAGGAAAAAAGTCGATTTTCTTGTATATACACATTAAGCAGTCGGTGTTGAGTTGCTTAAAATCATTAACATCAAATATTTAAGTTAATTAGCCTTCTTCATCTTATCAAAGTTGACATAAAGCCATAACGGCAGTGCATTTGGAAGAATTCGACCATCTTATATTCAGGTATAAAGTCGATTTTCTTGTATATACACATATAGAAGTCGATATTGAGTTGCTTTAAATCATTAATTTCACCATATTTAAGTTAATTAACCTTCTTCATCTTACCGAAGTTGACATAAAGCCATAACGGCAGTGCATTTGGAAGAATTCGACAATCTTATATTCAGGTATAAAGTCGATTTTCTTGTATATACACATTTAGCAGTCGGTGTTGAGTTGCTTTAAATCATTAACATCAAATATTTAAATTAATTAGCCTTCTTCATCTTATCGAAGTTGACATAAAGCCATAACGGCAGTGCATTTGGAAGAATTCGACAATCTTATATTCAGGTATAAAGTCGATTTTCTTGTATATACACATTTAGCAGTCGATATTGAGTTGCTTTAAATCATTAACATCAAATATTTAAGTTAATTAACCTTCTTCATCTTATCGAAGTTGACATAAAGCCATAACGGCAGTGCATTTGGAAGAATTCGACAATCTTATATTCAGGTATAAAGTCGATTTTCTTGTATATACACATTTAGCAGTCGGTATTGAGTTGCTTCAAATCATTAACATCAAATATTTAAGTTAATTAGCCTTCTTCATCTTATCGAAGTTGACATAAAGCCATAACGGCAGTGCATTTAGAAGAATTCGACAATCTCATATTCAGGTATAAAGTCTATTTTCTTGTATATACACATTTAACAGTCGGTATTGAGTTGCTTCAAATCATTAACATCAAATATTTAAGTTAATTAGCCTTCTTCATCTTATCAAAGTTGACATAAAGCCATAACGGCAGTGCATTTGGAAGAATTCGACAATCTTATATTCAGGTATAAAGTCGATTTTCTTGTATATACACATTTAGCAGTCGATATTGAGTTGCTTTAAATCATTAATTTCACATATTTAAGTTAATTATGCTTCTTCCTCTTACTGAAGTTGACATAAAGCCATAATGGCAGTGCATTTGGAAGAATTCGACAATCTTATATTTAGGTATAAAGTCGATTTTCTTGTATACACACATTTAGCAGTCGATGTTGAGTTGCTTAAAATCATTAACATCAAATATTAAAGTTAATTAGCCTTCTTCATCTTATCGAAGTTGACATAAAGCCATAACGGCAGTGCATTTGGAAGAATTCTACAATCTTATATTCAGGTATAAAGTCGATTTTCTTGTATATACACATTCAGCAGTCGATGTTGAGTTGCTTAAAATCATTAACATCAAATATTTAAGTTAATTAACCTTCTTCATCTTACCCAAGTTGACATAAAGCCATAACGGTAGTGCATTTGGAAGAATTCGACAATCTTATATTCAGGTATAAAGTCGACTTTCTTGTATATTCACATTTAACAGTCGGTATTGAGTTGCTTCAAATCACTAACATCAAATTTTAAAGTTAATTAGCCTTCTTTATCTTATCGAAGTTGACATAAAGCCATAACGGCAGTGCATTTGGAAGAACTCGACAATCTTATATTCAGGTATAAAGTCGATTTTCTTGTATATACACATTTAGCAGTCGGTGTTGAGTTGCTTCAAATCACTAAAATCAAATATTAAAGTTTATTAGCCTTCTACGTCTTACCCAAGTTGACATAAAGCCATAACGGCAGTGCATGTGGAAGAATTCGACAATCTTATATTCAGGTAGAAAGTCGATTTTCTTGCACATACACAATTAGCAGTCGGTATTGAGTTGCTTCAATTTCTATTCTACAATCTTTTATTCAGGTATATGGCCGATTTTCTTGTATACACACATTTAGCAGTCGGTGTTGAGTTGCTTCAAATCACTAACATCAAATATTTAAGTTAATTAGCCTTCTTCATGTTATCAAAGTTGACATAAAGCCATAACGGCAGTGCATTTGGAAGAATTCGACAATCTTATATTCAGGTATAAAGTCGATTTTCTTGTACGTACACATTTAGCAGTCGATATTGAGTTGCTTTAATTCATTAATTTAACATATTTAAGTTAATTAACCTTCTTCATCTTACCCAAGTTGACATAAAGCCATAACGGCAGTGCATTTGGAAGAATTCGACAATCTTATATTCAGGTATAAAGTCGATTTTCTTGTAGATACACATTTAGCAGTCGGTATTGAGTTGCTTTAATTAATTAGTTTAACATATTTAAGTTAATTAACCTTCTTCATCTTACCCAAGTTGACATAAAGCCATAACGGCAGTGCATTTGGAAGAATTCGACAATCTTATATTCAGGTATAAAGTCGATTTTCTTGAATATACACATTTAGCAGTCGGTGTTGAGTTGCTTAAAATCATTAACATCAAATATTTAAGTTAACTAGCCTTATTCATCTTATCGAAGTTGACATAAAGCCATAACGGCAGTGCATTTAGAAGAATTCGACAATCTTATATTCAGGAAAAAAGTCGATTTTCTTGCACATACACAGTTAACAGTCGGTATTGAGTTGCTTTATTTCATTAGTTTAACATATTTAAGTTAATTAACCTTCTTCATCTTACCCAGGTTGACATAAAGCCATAGCGGCAGTGCATTTGGAAGAATTCGACAATCTTATATTCAGGTATTAAGTCGATTTGACATAAAGCCATAACGGCAGTGCATTTGGAAGAATTCGACAATCTTATATTCAGGAAAAAAGTCAATTTTCTTGTACGCACGCATTTAGCAGTCGATATTGAGTTGCTTTAATTCATTAATTTAACATATTTAAGTTAATTAACCTTCTTCATCTTACCAAAGTTGACATAAAGCCATAATGGCAGTGCATTTGGAAGAATTCGACAATCTTATATTCAGGTATAAAGTCGATTTTCTTGTACGTACACATTTAGCAGTCGATATTGAGTTGCTTTAATTCATTAGTTTAACATATTTAAGTTAATTAACCTTCTTCATCTTACCCAAGTTGACATAAAGCCATAACGGCAGTGCATTTGGAAGAATTCGACAATCTTATATTCAGGAAAAAAGTCAATTTTCTTGTATATACACATTTAGCAGTCGATATTGAGTTGCTTTAATTCATTAGTTCGGCAGTGCATTTGGAAGAATTCGACGATCTTATATTCAGGTATAAAGTCGATTTTCCTGTATATACATATTTAGCAGTCCGTGTTGAGTTGCTTCAAATCATTAACATCAAATATTTAAGTTAATTAGCCTTCTTCATCTTATCGAAGTTGACATAAAGCCATAACGGCAGTGCATTTGGAAGAATTCGACAATCTTATATTCAGGTATAAGGTCGATTTTCTTGTATATACACATTCAGCAGTCGGAATTGAGTTGCTTCAAATCATTAACATCAAATATTTAAGTTACTTAGCCTTCTTCATCATATCGAAGTTGAAATAAAGCCATAACGGCAGTGCATTTGGAAGAATTCGACAATCTTATATTAAGGTATAAAGTCGATTTTCTTGTACATACACATTTCACAGTCGGTATTGAGTTGCTTCAAATCATTAACATCAAATATTTAAGTTACTTAGCCTTCTTCATCATATCGAAGTTGAAATAAAGCCA
>NW_026091628.1:0-9362 GCF_024586455.1 Bactrocera neohumeralis | reverse complement strand
TACCAACGTTACTGGCCAAGCCAACCCTCATACCAACAGTCATGATCAAAGTGAAACACGATGGCAAATGAAATAAAATACGAGCCATAATCAACCCGACCCGAAAGGTGACACTAATTGCGTCAGAGCTGGTTCAAAGATTGAGGTTACCGAAAACGTACCTCGACTCGCATCGTATATGCAAAGTCGTCATAGGATCATTAACTGATTTCGACTGGCATGTCGAAGTTAACTGTCTTCTGCCGCATAGTTTACCGACCCGACCCTATAATCGCGACTTAAGTGGCGAGATCATTAGAAAGTTCGACCACTTAGTCCTAGCCGACCCTACATTTTTGAAGAATGACAATAAAAGCACCGTGATCGCACAAAACACTGCACTCGGTTGGACTTTAACCGGTGCTTGTGCGATTTAAACCCAAAGTATACCTCCAACCCGTTTACAACAATACTTATTAACCCAACTCAAAATAGATCTAAAAATCTTTTTATTCGCAGACCCTGCAAGGCGGCCGGGATGTTCATGTCAAAATGAACACATCCCTACATTGTCATCATTAGTGTTTTTACTTGTTTATCGACCAGTATTCTTTCGTTTTTGTATCTTGCTTTTAGAGCTTCCCAAGAAAAATTGAAATTATCGTCATTAAGAGCGAACTGTTTTACTATTATACCTGCTTGACCTTTGGTTTTGTATCTGAGGTGATAAAATTTTTGCGCTTGTGATAATTCAGGATGGTTTATGTATACGGCCGAGAACATGTCCCGGAAGGACGGCCATTCTTCATAACCTCCGTGAAAGGTTTCTGTGTCACATGCGGGCACCTCGAGGTGGATGCCTGAACTTGCCTTTTGACTGTCTATTTGTGGCAGCTCTACTCTACTGTGGGCAGTAGGTGCAATTGCTTTAATTAGCTTTAGTTGATCGGATATCATAGCTTTTGTTTCTTCGTACTGGTCTAAGCAGTTTTCGTAAATATCATAAGCCGATGATTTAAAATTATGTTATGCGGCAAGTCTGAATCGTCAGATTCTAGTATGGCGTCATAAGCCGCTTGGAGGCGAGTTCAAAAATTTTTAAGATTTTGGCTTTTTATTTCTAATAACGATTCCGTGTTTTCGTGAATCGGTGAAGCGGCAAATCATGTCGTCTGCTTATCCACGTATGGATGTCAGGTATAAGTCTGTGGGTCCACCGTCCTTTAGTTGAGGTTTGCCACCGTTGCTGCCATATAGTTATGCTCTTCTTTCTCTGGGGTATTGCTGAATATTTGCCAATGTGGACTTTGGATAGATGTATAGTTACATACAATTGTATAGGTACCAATTATTAATAATTATTTTCTATTACTAAAATAATCAGTGTTACTTTACCAGATTGTTTAATTATTTAAGGAATATAATGATCACCTTTTTATGAAAATTATTTAAAATTGAACATATAGTACCCAGTGTAGGGTATAAAGTCGAAGGTGGACTCTATGAAGAAAATGAGCGCGAAAAAGGATGCAGTAAACCAGATGTTTTCCGTATTCAATATTATATATACTTATGCTGATATATAACTAAGCAATTTAATAAGAGTTATATGTATGTATGTAAATATATTTGCACCAGGTAGATATGCATATATATATGTATGTAAGTGTGTTTGTGTTGCTTTTTATATTATAATATTAAGTTTTGCCTTTGTTTACTAATTTTAAGCAATCCTGCTTATTACTTGATTAAGTACAATTGCCTAGTACAAGTGAATACTTGAATTTTTATTTTGTTGGAGCGTTAATTGTGTTTAGACTACACGAAGGTAAGCATGCTTATGTAGGCATTCAATTAATATACATATATTAAATGATATAATGCGCTAAGCGGTATTGCGGCTTTTACCATGCTTGGATTTATTATTTTTTTTTTGTTTTTATCCAGCCAATAAAGTGTATTTTTATTACAAGTTTTATATCAGTAAAACTGTAATTTAATCACACATACTATAATTATATATTAATTTCAAGGAACATAATACGCTCACTCGGTATTCCGTATAATATGTAATATGTTTCGCAGTGTGTATGTATGTGTATTTGTTGCTTAATGGCCTAATGTCTTCTGCGTTTTGTTCTTCTTCCCATACTCCAGCTGGTTACCTCCTCCTGCTGTTGGTTTGTTTGTATGTACATATATTTGTTTTACTGACCGCGCCCGTTTGTTTCGTTCTTTGTTTGTGTTATTGTTAGGTGCTTTTTCTTTTCGCGCCCGATTTATGTTTTTTTGTATTTGTACAGTTTTGTATATTTTGTTTTTATAACTTTATGTTTTTTCACCGCAGTTTTGGTTTTTGTAATATTTCGGAATTGTTTTTTTTCTCATATTTTTCCGCTACCCGACATGAAATAAATAATTAAAATACATATGTATATTTTAGTCGAATTTAAATTAAATTCATATTTATTTAATTTAAAACGGATTTCTATTTTATTGTCCGTAACTGTATGTGTATTGATATATGTATGCATATATTTTTGGCGAGTCACCGCACTTTTTTGTCTTTTGTTTTGCTCCACTGCACTCTTTTGTTTCTTGTTTTTTTGTTGTATATGCTACATTTATTATTACTTGTTAGTTTTGTCACTTCACAGTGCTATTTGCTTTTCAAAATTTATTGCTGCTAATCTATAGTGCCTTTCTTTCACCCTTTCGCGGACACACGAAATTTAGTAAATGTTATCAGAATGACACATGCATTTATTTGGCTTATAAAACCGATAATTGAATTCCGATTTCAGTTGTGAGTTTGTGGTTTATTGAATATTTAATTTTTACTCAAAACAAAAAAATTATTGTATGTCGACATACACCAAGGTGTCCTAGTTAGGGATTTTGATTTGTTATAGGGACACGTCGGATATGCTCGACGTCGGACAGAGCCGACATGTCCTATTTTATGCAACATTATGTATTTTTTTTGTGTAATTAGGCTAAAATACAACAAATAGTATGAAAGAACATTCAGTTTCATAGAATAAATGTTCATTTATTTTAAAAAAATAAAAAAATTCGATTCACAGTCCATTCATTTGGTTTTTGTGTACATAACTAAAATTAATGTTTTTAAAATAAGCAAAAAATAAAAATTAAAAAAAAAGTCGATTTCACAGTCAATTCATTTGGTTTTTGTGTACATATATAAAATTTATGTTTATAAAATAAGCAGGTTATATATCTCCAAATACTTTTAAACTAAAAACTAATATATATGAATAAAAAAAGGGAACCTAAAAAAGTTATTCTAGATTTGACGATTGTTGTTGGTGCCAATCAGTAAAACACTTGCCAACACATAGTCCAGGGTTAACTTCACAGCCAGCACATCGAACACTGGTTTCCTTAGGAACGCCATTCTTAGAACATTGACGACATCGAATATATTGTTTTTTTGTATCTTTACGGGGTATGTTTTCCAAAAAATTATCAATTTGAATTGGAACTGTCAATCTACGTTTGCGACTAGGTTTTTCTGGATGAAATTTTGATTTCGGCAAATCTATCATAGCATATATCAATTCTTCTCTAAAAGTTAAAAATTCCATTTTTGATTTTGCCAGAAATCTTTTTTTGTACAACAAAAATGAATTGTGTACTGCCAAATCTAGCATTCGGAATATAACCTTTTTACCATCTGTGGACTGTAGCCGGTGGTGATACATAGGACATCTCTTTTGTCGTACCATTTTGATACGTACACCTTTCCTTGTCTTTTCCAAATATACTGACCTGTTTTTAATTTCTTTTTTGTCACTTCAATTGGATTATCTTTTCGATTACTTCTCAACGTTCCAGTAGTGTGAGTTTTGAGCAGCAATCATGAGATAAATTTATACTGTTATAATAGTTGTCCAAAAATAGGTGATGACCCTTCCCAAAGTATAGAGTAACAAGTCGATTAACAATTGCGTCGATTTTTGAACCTTTCGTTGGATCTGGTTGTTCACCTTTATAAGTTTCAATATTTAAAACATAGCTGGATGAGTCGCATAGTTGAAAGAATTTTATTCCAAATCGTGCCCTTTTCGATTTAATGTATTGACGAAAAACTAGTCTACCTTTATGGAGTAACAACGATTCATCTAGCACAATTTGCTCAGACGGCCAGAAAGCAGTTTGAAAACTCTGATTTATCAATTTTACGAAATTAAATATTTTTGCCATATGTGACTCGCCTCGCACATGATTAGCAGTAAAACATTTCAAGATTTGTTCGAACCTTCTGCCGGACATTGTCGCAGAGAGTGCCGGGTGATAGTATAGTGCAGTTTCGAAAATAACTAACGAATCTTTGGTACTTTAATTTGCCCTTGAAGTAGACACAAACCTAAAAATTTTAACATTTCAGGACGATCAACGGGTGAAAATTCCATCATCCTTTTGAATCTGCTACCTCTCTGCTGGTTACTTAATTTAAGTCCGTATTCATTTTTACAGCTAATAAGTAGCTCCATGATGTTGTTATTAAATACTTTATTGAAGACATCAATTGGAGACGATGTGTCACTTATTTCGATTTTTATACCAGAGGAAGTAGAATCGAAATTAAAATTTGGTATATCGGTAACCGTGTCACGTCAATCCTTGTCATTTTCAGCCGCTTCTACATCGTCCGTTTCGGAATCGATAATTTTCATCTGATAATTTTCATCTGCTTCTACATCGTCCGATCCGGAGTCATTGGCTTCACCATCGCTGCCAATACATGCACTTTCCTCATCACTATCAGCGTCGTCGTCACTTGATGATGAATTTTCCATGACGTAGTCCGAATCGCCATCGCCGTCAGTTTGATACGGGTCCTCTTCTGACGAATCGTCGGCACAGCACTCATCAAACATTTTTTGTAAATGTTCTTGTTGTTTTTCGTGATCCATTTCTATAAGTTAATTTTTTTCAGTGTCAAAGCAAAAATAACACAGGGAAAAAGAAAGTAAAAAAATAAAACTTACCAAAAATATTACGTCCTCACGCAATGACACTTTTTTTGCAACTGTGCAAAAATACAAATAAGTACATCGGCTATAACCGACGAGATGTTTTTGTCCCACTCACGAAAACTTCCGTTATAGTTATCAAAAAAAAAACAAAACAAATCGAATTGGGACACTAACTTAAATCTGATTGCTTCTGCAGTGGCTCACAATAAGCTACTACATATAAAACCAATGCAGTAGACGTCGCCTATGTCCGGAACCTAAAAAAGTTATTCTAGATTTGACGATTGTTGTTGGTGCCAATCAGTAAAACACTTGCCAACACATAGTCCAGGGTTAACTTCACAGCCAGCACATCGAACACTGGTTTCCTTAGGAACGCCATTCTTAGAACATTGACGACATCGAATATATTGTTTTTTTGTATCTTTACGGGGTATGTTTTCCAAAAAATTATCAATTTGAATTGGAACTGTCAATCTACGTTTGCGACTAGGTTTTTCTGGATGAAATTTTGATTTCGGCAAATCTATCATAGCATATATCAATTCTTCTCTAAAAGTTAAAAATTCCATTTTTGATTTTGCCGGAAATCTTTTTTTGTACAACAGAAATGAATTGTGTACTGCCAAATCTAGCATTCGGAATATAACCTTTTTACCATCTGTGGACTGTAGCCGGTGGTGATACATAGGACATCTCTTTTGTCGTACCATTTTGATACGTACACCTTTCCTTGTCTTTTCCAAATATACTGACCTGTTTTTAATTTCTTTTTTGTCACTTCAATTGGATTATCTTTTCGATTACTTCTCAACGTTCCAGTAGTGTGAGTTTTGAGCAGCAATCATGAGATAAATTTATACTGTTATAATAGTTGTCCAAAAATAGGTGATGACCCTTCCCAAAGTATAGAGTAACAAGTCGATTAACAATTGCGTCGATTTTTGAACCTTTCGTTGGATCTGGTTGTTCACCTTTATAAGTTTCAATATTTAAAACATAGCTGGATGAGTCGCATAGTTGAAAGAATTTTATTCCAAATCGTGCCCTTTTCGATTTAATGTATTGACGAAAAACTAGTCTACCTTTATGGAGTAACAACGATTCATCTAGCACAATTTGCTCAGACGGCCAGAAAGCAGTTTGAAAACTCTGATTTATCAATTTTACGAAATTAAATATTTTTGCCATATGTGACTCGCCTCGCACATGATTAGCAGTAAAACATTTCAAGATTTGTTCGAACCTTCTGCCGGACATTGTCGCAGAGAATGCCGGGTGATAGTATAGTGCAGTTTCGAAAATAACTAACGAATCTTTGGTACTTTAATTTGCCCTTGAAGTAGACACAAACCTAAAAATTTTAACATTTCAGGACGATCAACGGGTGAAAATTTCATCATCCTTTTGAATCTGCTACCTCTCTGCTGGTTACTTAATTTAAGTCCGTATTCATTTTTACAGCTAATAAGTAGCTCCATGATGTTGTTATTAAATACTTTATTGAAGACATCAATTGGAGACGATGTGTCACTTATTTCGATTTTTATACCAGAGGAAGTAGAATCGAAATTAAAATTTGGTATATCGGTAACCGTGTCACGTCAATCCTTGTCATTTTCAGCCGCTTCTACATCGTCCGTTTCGGAATCGATAATTTTCATCTGCTTCTACATCGTCCGTTACGGAATCAATATTTTCATCTGCTTCTACATCGTCCGTTTCGGAATCAATATTTTCATCTGCTTCTACATCGTCTGATCCGGAGTCATTGGCTTCACCATCGCTGCCAATGCATGCACTTTCCTCATCACTATCAGCGTCGTCGTCACTTGATGATGAATTTTCCATGACGTAGTCCGAATCGCCTTCGCCGTCAGTTTGATACGGGTCCTCTTCTGACGAATCGTCGGCACAGAACTCATCAAACATTTTTTGTAAATGTTCTTGTTGTTTTTCGTGATCCATTTCTATAAGTTAATTTTTTTCAGTGTCAAAGCAAAAATAACACAGGGAAAAAGAAAGTAAAAAAATAAAACTTACCAAAAATATTACGTCCTCACGCAATGACACTTTTTTTGCAACTGTGCAAAAATACAAATAAGTACAACGGCTATAACCGACGAGATGTTTTTGTCCCACTCACGAAAACTTCCGTTATAGTTATAAAAAAAAAAAACAAAACAAATCGAATTGAGACACTAACTTAAATCTGATTGCTTCTGCAGTGGCTCACAATAAGCTACTACATATAAAACCAATGCAGTAGACGTCGCCTATGTCCGACGTGTTTATATACGATTTTTTTTCTATGTCGGCATATACCGACGTGTCCAATTTAAGCCATTCGTTGTGTCGGATTTTGCCGACGTGTCCGCGAAAGGGTTAAGGCTCGAAGGACCATGATTAAACTGTATGTTTTATTTTAAAGAATCGTTATCGAAAGTATAAGCGAAAGTATCCAAAAGCAGCGATGATCAAATCCTTTTGTTAGTTAGATAGTTGTCATCTGCTGTGGTGAAATGCAATTTGTCCCCAGGTGTGTTGTAAATGGTTAATAATGACCTCTGGTGGCACGGACCCTAATGGCTAACACTCGAATCGAAACACTGGGCAGTTACCAAAAAATCAATCGATACAACACTGGAACTCCGACTAATCAAGACCTTCGTGAACACAACACGAGAGGATATGCTGGATAGATTCTCATCCTTACCCAAAGCCATTCGAGTTGTAGCATATTTGTTTAGATTCTGTTCGATTGCGTCATCCAATAAATCAAAACAGTCATACACAATGTTGGAAATAACTCCAGAAGAGTTCAACACTACCCGTATGAAGCTAATTATTTTATCTCAAAAGAAGTATTTCCAGGAAGAGTAGGAAGCCGTAAACCAAAAAACCAGCATACCCAAAAAAAAGTAAAATTTTGACCCTAAACACTTTATTCGATCCCAAAGGAATAAAGCGAGTTAATGGTCGGTTGAGAAATTGAGCCGCCTTATCATACAACGAGCGTTATCCGATTATACTACCCTTTGGCAGTCGATTAATCAAACTACTCACCTAATTTACCCATCTAATAACCCTTCATGTCGGCAACCAGCTAGTCTTATGACTTATGTGTTCGGAATTTTGGATACCGAAGCTGAAAACCCTCATCAATGCAAAACTTGCGTTTTGCACAAAAATCGCAACACTATTCAGAATATGGCAGCACTACCCGCGGAACGTACCCCCTTAACCCGTCTATTCGCAGCAACAGGAATCGATTACACCAGTCCCTACGACATAAAAAATTACACCGGTAATGGTACTAATTTCATTGGATCGTCTAAACTTTTAATTAAAGATCGGCGAGAATTCATGAAGTCATTAAAAACTCAAGTAACAACTAGTGAAGCGCACCAAAACATCAACTGGCACTTTAATCATCCAGGATTAAACATGGGTGGATTCTAGGAAGCAGGAGTGAAAAGTTTAAAGAGACACTTAAAAAAGGTGTCCCAGAACCAGAAATTCACTTTCGAAGGATTTACTCTCTTAACCCGAATCGAAAGTTGCTTGAATTCTCGCCCTTTAAGCCCATTAAGTGAAGACCCAACGAATTTAGAACATTTAACTCCAGGCCATTTCTTAATCGGTAACCCTTTATGAATCCCAGCTGAACACAACTTAGAAGATGCACATCTAAGCATTGCACAAAGATGGTAGAAACTGAAAATACTCCATCAACACTTCTGCAAACGATGGAAAGAAGAATATCTGAAAGAACTCCACAAAAGATATAAGTAGAAATACCTTCAACGTAATATAGACATCAACGATATGGTAGTTGTACGTCGAGAAACACTACCCCCAAATTAGTGGAGATTTGGTCGCATCGAAAAAATGTATCTCGATGCAGAAAATAAAGCAAGAGTAGTAGGCAAACATACCTCTCAGGGAAGAATTACCCGCCCAATAACCAAAATAGTCACTTTAAAAAATAATTAATCTTATGTATTTCCTTATAGAGACATGGCCTCTCAAACCAGTATGAAGCCACTTTGCAGCCTCTAAAGCGGCGTACTATCAGCTGTGCATCAAAACGAACACACAAACACGTCGCCTGTGGATTGTGCAAAAAAGATCATAGACTCGTAACATGTTCAAAATTTATTCAAATGAACATCAACGAAAAGTTTGACGCAGTCATTAAATATAAGTACTGCGTCAATTGCTTGGCCAGATCGCATTCCACCCAAAAGTGCACAAGCTCAAAACGACGTGGCACGTGTAATGGGGAACACCATTCAACCCTACATGGGCACCCCAGGTTGTTCTGCGAAGAGTCCGAAAGAACAACAAAAACCGAAGAAAGATTGCACAAACAAAAAG
>NW_026091627.1:0-2575 GCF_024586455.1 Bactrocera neohumeralis | reverse complement strand
TTATGTCAACTTTGGTAGGATGAAGAAGGCTAATTAACTTAAATTAGTTACAATAATGATTTAAAGCAACTCAATATCGACTGCTAAATGTGTATATACAAGTAAATCGAATTTATACCTGAATATAAGATTGTCGAATTTTTCCAACTGCACTGCCGTTATGGCTTTATGCCAACTTCAGCAAGATGAAGAATGTTAATTATCTTAAATATTTGATGTTAATGATTTGAAGCAACTCAATATCGACTGCTAAATGTGTATATACAAGCAAATCGAATTTATACCTGAATATAAGATTGTCGAATTCTTCCAAATGCACTGCCGTTATGGCTTTATGCCAACTTCAGCAAGATGAAGAAGGTTAATTATCTAAAATATTTGATGTTAATGATTTGAAGCAACTCAATATCGAATGCTAAATGTGTATATACAAGCAAATCGACTTTATACCTGAATATAAAATTGTCGAATGCTTCCAAATGCACTGCCGTTATGGCTTTATGTCAACTTTGGTAGGATGAAGAAGGCTAATTAACTTAAATTAGTTACAATAATGATTTAAAGCAACTCAATATCGACTGCTAAATGTGTATATACAAGTAAATCGAATTTATACCTGAATATAAGATTGTCGAATTTTTCCAACTGCACTGCCGTTATGGCTTTATGCCAACTTCAGCAAGATGAAGAATGTTAATTATCTTAAATATTTGATGTTAATGATTTGAAGCAACTCAATATCGACTGCTAAATGTGTATATACAAGTAAATCGAATTTATACCTGAATATAAGATTGTCGAATTCTTCCGAATGCATTGCCGTTATGGCTTAATGTCAACTTCAGCAAGATGAAGAAGGTTAATTATCTAAAATATTTGATGTTAATGATTTGAAGCAACTCAATATCGACTGCTAAATGTGTATATACAAGCAAATCGAATTTATACCTGAATATAAAATTGTCGAATTCTTCCAAATGCACTGCCGTTATGGCTTTATGTCAACTTTGGTAGGATGAAGAAAGTTAATTAACTTAAATATTTACATTAATGATTTAAAGCAAATCAATATCGACTACTAAATGTGTATATAAAAGAAAATCGACTTTATACCTGAATATAAGATTGTCGAATTCTTCCAAATGCACTGCCGTTATGGCTTTATGTCAACTTCAGCAAGATGAAGAATAACTTAAATATTTGATGTTAATGATTTGAAGCAACTCAATATCGACTGCTAAATGTATAAATACAAGTAAACCTACTTTATACCTGAATATAAAATTGTCGAATTCTTCCAAATGCACTGCCGTTATGGCTTTATCTCAACTTCAGGAAGATGAAGAAGGTTAATTAACTTAAATATTTGATGTTAATGATTTGAAGCATCTCAATATCGACTGCTAAATGTGTATATACAAGCAAATCGACTTTATACCTGAATATAAGATTGTCGAATTCTTCCCAATGCACTGCCGTTATGGCTTTATGTCAACTTCAGTAAGATGAAGAAGGTAAATTAACTTAAAGATGTTAAATTAATGATTTAAAGCAACTCAATATCTACTGCTAAATGTGTATATAAAAGAAAATCGTTTTTATACCTGAATATAAGATTGTCGAATTCTTCCAAATGCACTGCCGTTATGGCTTTATGTCAACCTCAGCAAGATGAAGAAGGTTAATTAACTTAAATATTTGATGTTAATGATTTGAAGCAACTCAATATCGACTGCTAAATGTATAAATACAAGTAAACCTTCTTTATACCTGAATATAAAATTGTCGAATTCTTCCAAATGCACTGCCGTTATGGCTTTACGTCAACTTCGGTAAGATGAAGAAAGTTAGTTAACTTAAATTTGTTAAATTAATGACTTAAAGCAACTCAATATCTACTGCTAAATGTGTATATACAAGCAAATCGACTTTATACCTGAATATAAGATTGTCGAATTCTTCCAACTGCACTGCCGTTATGGCTTTATGCCAACTTCAGCAAGATGAAGAATGTTAATTATCTTAAATATTTTATGTTAATGATTTGAAGCAACTAAATATTGACTGCTAAATATAAATTCTCAAGCGTTTTTGAGAAGCGAAAATATACACTGGGAATGCGCGAATTAACTTGAACCCTAATTGCCTGTCACGAAAATTGTATATTTGCGAAAAAGATAAAAGACGCGTGCGTTCGGTTATAAGGTTCAATTACAATTCCTTTCTTTATTTTAGCAACTAGATGACTTAGCCTAAATCTTAAAGCTAACGGGAAAAAACAGTTGGAATGGAAGTATACAGGTATGTACAAAAAGAGGTGAGTAGTTCATTTTGTTAACTTATAGTAATAGATTAAGGTAAGTATATATAACATTATTAGGGTTAGTATACAATACTAATATAATTCAATATTTATAATTTTTTATAATTCAGTTTTCTACAATTCATATATTATTTTTATTTTAGGTATAAATTTGTCGCTTGACGCAACACCGGCCACCTTGACAGGATCAGATTCCTTCAATATCCAGTGGAAGGACAGCCAGTTTGTGGATGGGGCGCTTAATCGTGCCCG
>NW_026091626.1:0-8816 GCF_024586455.1 Bactrocera neohumeralis | reverse complement strand
TTGAATAAACTATTTGCATTAACACTTGACGCTGCTTTGTTTATATTTCTGTAAGTAGACAATATACAATTGTTTCTTCTGACTTAATGTATTACCAAACAATTTTTTAAAGAAGAAAACGCAGCAGCAACATAAATACATTTTGGGTTTATTTTAAATATATTTTTCATCGATATCTTTAATTTCAATGGTTTTACATACCATTTGCATTCAACAGCAGCGCCACACTTTCCATTATGGTAATATGACAAACGACTATGATACTTGAGGTATCAGCACTTACTCTCGGCTGTCGGGTGACTGCTCTTAACAGATTTCCTTTGGAAAAGCTATAAGCTGGAGAATGCCACCTCGCTCTGATTGCGATAGTCTAAGTGAGGCAATTTTCTATTTGCTATTGCCTTTTTGGCACTTATTATTGCCTAGATGCTGAGGAAGTATTGGCTGTTAGCTGGTTAAGCAGTAAAGTCTCTGCAGGATCCTACTGTCAATGCTAGCTGGCGTATAAGCATGCAAGCTGCCAATATTCTAATGTTGAAGGAATTTTTCCATTGCATCGTGAAAAATGAAAACTCTGCTAGGCAGTTACATGCATTTTGCATGTTCCATTGCTTTTCTGCATCTCCTCTCTTCTCTTTGTTTTATCCTCACATTATATAATCGCTTGCACGCTTTTATCCAAAATTTGTATATACATATGTACATATGTATATGGTTAGCTTTTCACAAAATATGCATGAACACATAGCTCCACTTGCACATACATATGTATATAACGAAAGTCTTTTGAGCTCTTAAACCATTTTTCCATATCTCCAGCTTTGCTCGTCTCAAATCTTTCTTGAAAATTTCACAAGTGCTTAATTCATTTATTCTAGCAAAGTATTTTAAGGCAGTTTGCATGCATTAAATGACATCTTGCAGAAAACTGCATGAAATCGGGTTTTGAGGAAATACTTACGATGTAGAAAATTAAAGATATACATTTCTTTTTTAAGTTTTAACGACCAAATTTTATATAGTGACACATGTGACAAAAAAGCACCCGGAAATTGTAATTAAATTCCCCGGGTAAATGATATTATAAAAAAATTTAATTTTTTAAGTTGGTAGGACTGTCCTTAATTACTATGCAAAATATGAACGCGATCTGTCTGTTTGTTTACAGCAGCTGTTTAAGTCGGTACACCTCAGTAGGGCGTTGCGATTTTTACAATGGATAAAAATATAGGAACGAAATGATTTTTTGCAAGTTGTCTTTTAGACATTAGGAAAACTAACCGACGAAGACGGACCACTCTTCACTTTGATAATGTGAGCTCACAAACACAACATTGACTTTAACGATTGCACGACATCTCGATAGTCGAAGAGAACTTTCAATATAACCTTATTTTTTGACTTGCTTTGACGTGTTTCTTTCGGTCTCGGCTCATCTTTGTCACGATATTCAGCCAATTATTCGTCTGTTTTCAGGTCGTAAGCATACAGCCGAAAACTCATCGCCAGTAATAATACGTATCATGACATTCTGGTAGTCGGAAAGCATTGCTTCACAGACGTTAAAGAAGCACTGTTTTTCGAAAAATCATCAGTTGATGTCGATGGCAGTGATGGACGTGGTTCGTTGTCAACGCTTTCTCGATCCTCTTTGAAAATTGTATTCTGTTCAAAAACACTTGCTTACTACAAAAAAGTACCACCGAAGATCTTTTTCAACATTTTGAGCTTTTCAGCACCAGAAATTTGATTCCGTACGCAAAACTGAATGGAACTTCTTTGTTGAACTATTTCACTCATCGCAAAAATCACCAAATGCACTTCTTGTGCTTCAGATAAACAAGCTACTAAACAATAGTGATTGTTTTGATGTAAAATTTAAGATGTCACTAAGAGTCATACCAACTTAAAAACTATATTAACATATAATATAATGAACTTATGTCTAATCTTTGAAAACAAACCTTTTATTTCCTTATTTTTAGGTTTATCTTTTAAGCCCAAAATGACACCCAATGTACTCTGCCACACAAAGCCTGCTGATCAACTGGTTTTACATTCAGTGGATTCCTCAAGCATATTCGCTTCAAATCAGAATTCACATCTTAATGCAGGTTTCTGGACGTATCCCCTCCAATTATAGAAGCTGCTTAGGCGACCCCAACGTCACCGATGATTTGAAGATACATTTGTCATATTTCGTTCCAAATTTCATTACATGTAACATAAACATAAAGGAGTTGAAAACATGCCCCACCGTTTAAAACGGTAAATTTTAAAAGGAACTCAAATAGATACCAGGGAGGTATTGTTTAGTAAGTCCTTAGAATAAATTTGAGAAATAAATAATATAGCAACGAAGATTCACATAAAATGAATTGTACAATCTAAGCTTTCAATACTGGATGGATCATCACATACCTCATGAGAATACCATTAAAATATACATATTTAGTTAAGAAAGCTTTTATGGAAGTAATACAATATTTTCCCCGATTTATTTTAATTGGAGGCATATGCACGTATGTTTGCATAGAAATATGAACGGTTTATAATAAACAGGCATTTATTTTTTTATAAAATTGTTACAAAAAAAATTAAATAATACAATTTTTGAACATATATGAGTTTCTGTTGAAGGCAGTGGCGGATTTGCCGTAAGGCCCAGTAGGCCCAGGCCTAGGGCGGCCAGATATTAAGGGCGGCAAATCGTGCCAAAAAAATCACTGATAACAACAAGATTAACAGGAAATAACTCAAATGCAAAGTATCTTAACCGTATGCTTATATAATCTTCTTAAATCACTATTTTTGCGTATCAAAGTATAAATAATTTCGTACATCGTACATATAAAGTACCTAGGAAGAATAGGTACTTAGGTACCTAACCTATTGTTATTACGCGCGTATCAGTCAAGCTCGTGCGGACGCGCGAGCGGTGCGTTGTGGCACCTCACGTCAAAAACTTTTGCATCTTGAATGGGATTTGCTACCACACCTACCATATTCTCCAGCTTTGGCACCTTCGAACCATTATTTATTCAGGTCTTTCCAAAATTTTTTGGATAGGAAAACCTTCACCTTAAATTAGGACGTCGAAAACCACTTGGACCAAATTTTCTTGACCGAAAGATGGCAAAAGCTGCCATTTGTATGAAAATGGAGAATATATAATTTCTTAAAATGATTTCCATAATAAAAAAGCACATGTCATGTTTTTGGGTCACATATGAATATAATTTGGAAGTCATTTGCTTAATTGCAGTTTAAATTAATTACTAACATTAAACACCTACCGGTTTTTCTGCTTCACTCAAATTGTACATCGGGCACACTTACATCTTTACTATAGAGATGTAAAAGGTCGAAAGCCTTAAAAGCTTATGCACTAACGGTCATAAGAGTTAAGTGTAAAAAAGTTCAAGAAGCTTTTCAAAATTTTTTAGTACGTTCTGCCGACAGTACTTTTTAAATAGGGGCCACGGAATTTACAATTTTAATAACTTTGTGATTTATAAAGCCTGAACTAAATTTACAGCATGAAAAAGGAACTAGAGAAAATTATTATGTATTTGCGGACTGCAGACTGATTTTAGCTCTAGAAATTTAGCCTCTACTGAATCTATTATTTAAACTTTGAAATAACCGCTGCTCAGTTTTCAAGCATTGGTAATACTGAACCAGACTTATTCAGTAAATTAAGTTATTTATTTAAGACTACTCCACTCACAAACTATGTCTTTAAATGAGTTAGTTAAAGACATAGCATGCGATATATTTATGTGTGAGTGGAGTAGTCCTATATAAATCGTATTTTAATAGGTCTTCATTTTATTTGAATGCAATGACTAAGGAGCGGCTCATTGCAATCGACTATTGATGTAAGCTCCTTACTGCTATTGAAAAATGATTTGAATATGCGATGGTTATTTTTGAGAAACGAAAATTAGTAGCTTAAACTTTAGTTTGAATAAAAAAACGTAAATTCCTATGTTAAATGTATGGGAACCTAAAAAAAAATAGCGACCCCATAGAGTTAAGCTACAGCGTCTGGCTTGAGGGACGATTTTTTTTTGTCAATCACTAACATTTGAGGGGGTAAGAGTTGAAAAAGAAATTCAAACATTTGTTTTGAAGCACCCTAATACATATATATGTATCTATATATGTAACTTGTAAAATTTTCGTATTAAATAAAAGTGACGTTGAGCAACACCAAAAGCTCCGTCAGGATCGAGAAGGATCTCTCCGAGCCGTTCGATACCAAACGAGGTTTCAGACAAGGCGACTCCCTATCGTGTGACTTTTTCAACCTGCTTCTGGAGAAAATAGTTCGAGCTGCAGAACTTAGTAGAGAAGGTACCATCTTTTTTAAGAGTGTACAGCTGCTGGCGTATGCTGATGATATTGATATCATCGGCCTTAACACCCGCGCCATTAGTTCTGCTTTCTCCAGACTAGACAAGGAAGCAAAACAAAAGGGTCTAGCAGTGAACGAGGGCAAAACGAAATATTTCCTGTCATCAAAAAAAACAGACGTCGCACTCCCGACTTGGCTCTCACGTCACTTTTGACAGAATCCAATGTGGTTTTACGTGGGTATCTGCCTTAGGAGGCTCAAATCCACGGTGCTTTCAAGCACATAGATCAAAACAATGCGTTGATCAGCGCCCCAAAGCATAAGTGCATGCACAACACTACGCTCTGGAAGAACCAATGCATGAGTGCTGACATACACTTATACTTTGGTTCCAATTGATTCGGGTGCTAACCAAAAGAAAACAACTTAGCCACCTCGGTCGGGTACGAGGCCCATCTAAAACCTCTGCCGTACTCTGGGTCCGGCACCCGGCCGCAGTGCGACTCCACATCGGACAAAGGCCCTTCCTGCATTTAGGTTTAAGCCACAGCTACCACAAATCTCCACAAAGGGCCGAAAACCCAATGAGCAGATTGGAGTTTCCTCCAAGGGCTAACTGCTCCCCGTGGTACCAAGTTTTAGTCTTTGGTGTGACCTGTAGCTTTCGCTTTCGCTTAAGCTACTTCCAGTCGAGTCCCTAGAAATTCCTAAGAATTCCTAAGAACCCGGCTGTATGACTGACATGTGTCTCGTAAAACCCTCCGTAAAGTCATAACTTTGAAGTCGTAGATAATTTCGCCTGTCTTGAAACCAGTATAAACACCACCAACAATGTCAGCCTGGAAATCCAACGCAGGGTAACTCTTGCCAACAGGTGTTACTTCGGACTGAGTAGGCAATTGAGAAGCAAAGTCCTCTCTCGACGAACTAAAACCAAACTCTGTAAGTCACTCATATTTCTATATGGTGTAGAGGCTTAGACGATGACAACAACTGATGAGTCGACGTTGCGAGTTTTCGAGAAAAAAGTTCTGCGAAAGATTTATGGTCCTTTGCGCGTTGGCCATGGCGAATATCGCATTCGATAGAACGATGGGCTGTATGACGACGAAATTGACATTTTGCAGCGAATTCAAAGACAGCGGCTGCGGATGGACGAAAATACTCCAGCTCTGAAAGTATTCGACGAAGTACCCACCGGGGGAAGCAGAGGAAGAGGAAGACCTCCATTCCGTTGGAAGGTCCAGGTGGAGAAAGATCTGGCTACGCTTGGAATATCCAATTGGCGCCACGTAACGAAAAGAAGAAATGACTGGCGCGCTGTTGTTAACTCGGCTATAATCCCGTGAGCGGTGTCTACGCCAATTAAGAAGAAGAGAAATAAAAGGTCCCAAATTTACTTATGTCGGCAATAAAACGTTCAGACAAATAACAAAAATAATGCGAAGTAAATTTGCACTCAAAGCTTTCTCCGCAAATGAAATGAAATTGATTTAAATTGGAAACATATAGTTTCGAGTAGTTGTGAGGGTATTTAAATTTTTAATAAAAATGTAAAGCTTTCAGTAAACTTGAATTACTTCAAGCGTGGGAGCATTCAACGTGCAGTATAACTGAAAACCAACACCCACATATTGACATGGTTTGCATGTGAACATACACATATTAAGTTCTATATTGGCTTTTACACTAACATTAGAAGATTGTAGATTAACACTAAAAGATTTGTTTGTGTATATGCATTAGTGGCTGTTTTAAGGAATATCTGCAATGCAAGCTATTTAGATTCTTCCGAAATAACACTTGTGACTACATATAGGTACACAGAGGGTTTGTCCGGAAAGTAATAGGAATGATTTTCTTCCGCCGCGTCTGTACTTCGGAGCGTGCGCGCACTGACTGGATTCGATAGGCGTTCCTAGCTAACGAACGAGCTGGTCAGTTGTCTTCCAGTTGTCCAGTGAGTCAGGACAAACATTGCGCGACGTGTTTCTGAGAGTGGTGGAAGTCGAAAATGCAGCGTTCGTTAGAGCAGAGGTACGCGATGAAATTCTGTGCCTAATTCGGTAAATCTGCAACAGGAATGTTCGATATGATCAAGCAGACTTACTCTGATGTTGCTTTAGCAAGAAGTGGTATGTTTCTGTGGCACCAGGTCTTTTTGGAGGGCCGGGAAGAGGTCACTGATGAATTACGAATCATTATATTTTTTGACATCAAAGGCATCGTACACCATGAATTTGTTCCTCCTGGATGAACCTTCAACGCCAAGTTTTACGTGGAAGTGCTCAAGAGACTCAAACGAAGGGTCAATCGACAAGACATTTCATCCGAATTGAAGTTGCAAAACGATCACGCCCCGGCTCACATCGCCTTTCTTGTGAACAGCTATCTAACCAAGACCGGATTCTCAACGCTTCCTACCTACAGACCAGTTGAGGCCCCAGGAACTTTTTTTTGTTTCCTTGCCTGAAAAGGCCGATGAAAGGCAAGCATTGCGGAGAATGCCCTCCGTGACGCCTTCAATGTTTGGAAATTTCACTGACATTGGTTCAATAAATTTTTTTTATATTACTTTCCGTGCAAACTCTGTACACTCGGCAGAAAAATAAAGCATAAATTTCACAAATGTTATATCGATGCAGATTTATTAAAATTAATAAGTAGGAATTGAAAGGAAAAAATTTGTTTCACTTCTATCGGGTGATTTTTTAAGAGCTTGATAACTTTTTTTTAAAAAAAAAAACGCATAAAATTTGCAAAATCTCATCGGTTCTTTATTTGAAAGTTCAACCAAGTTCAGTTCTTCCATTTTTGGCAACAAAAAGTTTGTTAGCATCTTGGTTGACATGTGGTTTCAACAAGATGGCGCTACATGCCACACAGCTCGCGATTCTATGGCCATTTTGAGGGAAAACTTCGGAGAACAATTCATCTCAAGAAATGGACCCGTAAGTTGGCCACCAAGATCATGCGATTTAACGCCTTTAGACTATTTTTTGTGGGGCTACGTCAAGTCTAAAGTCTACAGAAATAAGCCAGCAACTATTCCAAAGCTTTGGAAGACAACATTTCCGAAGAAATTCGGGCTATTCCGGCCGAAATGCTCGAAAAAGTTGCCCAAAATTGGACTTTCCGAATGGACCACCTAAGACGCAGCCGCGGTCAACATTTAAATGAAATTATCTTCAAAAAGTAAATGTCATGAACCAATCTAACGTTTCAAATAAAGAACCGATGAGATTTTGCAAATTTTATGCGTTTTTTTTTTAAAAAAGTTATCAAGCTCTTAAAAAATCACCCGATACATGTATGTAGTGAAAAGGTAAGCTCTGCTTTCAATGTGTTTGTCAATCCTTAAATGTCAATACCAACCGACCAAGTTTAGAGTAGCCGCTATAACGACAGCAACAGAGAAAGTGGCATTTGCGCTCATACTTGGTATCAAGTGCATATTGCTGAAATTGTATAGTCAGTGTTAACCTCCACGTATGTATTTTTATTGTGATGTTTGATGACATTGCCTCAGCACAAAGTTTTATCAACTTGTAATTTGAACTGCTTGCCTAAAGTTTCAGGCGGTTGGCCAACATAGTAGTCGTTCTCGATACGGTAATTTAAGTTTAGCAACAACTTCAAATACAGTTACAAATATATCTAATGCATGGTATCATGCATTCTACTTTTCATACTTTATCTAAATACTTGGTAAAACAAAAAATTATAAACTCGGGAATACAGGTGGAGTCTTCTTTAGGCAGCAGTTGTTTAGTTAATAGCGATCATAGAATGAGTAAGTAAAAGGAGTCTAAAGCAAACGCAAAAGATTTGGTAATTTTTTTTTTCGTAGATAAGGTAGTAGATAAGGGGTAATACTTCTTTGATATAACACGAATAATGATCCTAACTACCGTGAGTCTCAATAGGAAGTACTCTAACTCGGACTGCCTAGCTACTGTCGTTGTTCAACTACTAATAATAACAATGCTAAAAGGCCCGACGAGCTCATCAATCGCACTCTCAGATAGGACCGTATGCTTTGCTGCCAAACAAGTGCCAATTGACATTTTTGAAATTTCTATTGGATCTGTACAGACACACCACTTCTAAGCTGAAACTTATATATATGTGATCAGAGAATAATGGTCGTCTATTCCGAGATCATGGGAGCAATTTTTTTAGAAGCGGCGTAACATTAAGGGCTTTCGCCTACTAGCAGTTACAAAAAGGAAGTTTTCCCTATTACAAATAGAAAGGTTTTCACTAAGTATAAAATCAAAAATTTACTCTCCTTCTAAATTAAATTTTCCAAGCAATCCAGACGGTGTGCCTAGAATTTGTATCTGAAGCTATTATTACTCTTTCGTTTGGTCTCAGTAAGAGCTCTTTTCAGCAGATCAGATGGCTTAACCTGTCTAAGTAGATATATACATGAATTGTTGCCACTGTCATATAT
>NW_026091625.1:0-8667 GCF_024586455.1 Bactrocera neohumeralis | reverse complement strand
AAAATATGAACTTCACATATTTTTGCTAATTAATCGTTTTGATGTTATTGGAGTTGTCATAGAGTTGCCCTATAGCAATAGCGACAGTGTATTTGGAACAATTTTACAATCTTATATTAAGGTGTAGAATCGATTTTTTGATACATACACAATATGCAATCGATATCAGGTAGCGTAAAAATATGAACTTCACATATTTTTGCTAATTAATCGTTTTGATGTTATTGGAGTTGTCATAGAGTTGCCCTATAGCAATAGCGACAGTGTATTTGGAACAATTTTACAATCTTATATTAAGGTGTAGAATCGATTTTTTAGTACATACACATTAAGCAATCGATATCAAGTTTCGTAAAAATATGAACTTTACATATTTATGCAAATTAGCCGTTTTGATGTTATTGGAGTTGTCATAGAGTTGTTCTATAGCAATAGCGACAGTGTATTTGGAACAATTTTGCAATCTTAGATTAAGGTGTAGAATTGATTTTTTGATACATACACATTATGCAATCGATATCAAGTAGCGTAAAAATATGAACTTTACATATTTATGCTAATTAATCGTTTTGATGTTATTGGAGTTGTCATAGAGTTGCCCTATAGCAATAGCGACAGTGTATTTGGAACAATTTTACAATCTTATATTAAGGTGTAGAATCGATTTTTTGATACATACACATTATGCAATCGATATCAAGATGCGTAAAAATATGAACTTTACATATTTATGCTAATTAGCCGTTTTTTGATGTTATTGGAGTTGTCATAGAGTTGCCCTATAGCAATAGCGACAGTGTATTTGGAACAATTTTACAATCTTAAATTAAGATGTAAAATTGATTTTTTGTACATACATATTATGCAATCGATATCAAGATGCGTAAAAATATGAACTTTACATATTTATGCAAATTAGCCGTTTTGATGTTATTGGAGTTGTCATAGAGTTGTCCTATAGCAATAGCGACAGTGTATTTGAAACAATTTTACAATCTTAAATTAAGATGTAAAATTGATTTTTTGGTACATGCGTATTATGCAATCGATATCAAGATGCGTAAAAATATGAACTTTACATATTTATGCAAATTAGCCGTTTTGATGTTATTGGAGTTGTCATAGAGTTGTCCTATAGCAATAGCGACAATGTATTTGGAACAATTTTACAATCTTAAATTAAGGTGTAGAATTGATTTTTTGGTACATACACATTAAGCAATCGATATCAAGTTGCGTAAAAATATGAACTTTACATATTTATGCAAATTAGCCGTTTTGATGTTATTGGAGTTGTCATAGAGTTGTCGTATAGCAATAGCGACAGTGTATTTGGAACAATTTTACAATCTTATATTAAGGTGTAGAATCGATTGTTTAGTACATAAACATTCAGATATCAATCGTACTTTACATATTTATGCAAATTAGCCGTTTTGATGTTATTGGAGTTGTCATAGAGTTGTCCTATAGCAATAGCGACAGTGTATTTGGAACAATTTTGCAATCTTAAATTAAGGTGTAAATTGATTTTTTGGTACATACATATTATGCAATCGATATCAAGATGCGTAAAAATATGAACTTTACATATTTCTGTTAATTAGCCGTTTTGATGTTATTGGAGTTGTCATAGAGTTGTTCTATAGCAATAGCGACAGTGTATTTGGAACAATTTTACAATCTTAAATTAAGATGTAAAATTGATTTTTTGGTACATACATATTATGCAATCGATATCAAGATGCGTAAAAATATGAACTTTACATATTTATGCAAATTAGCCGTTTTGATGTTATTGGAGTTGTCATAGAGTTGTCGTATAGCAATAGCGACAGTGTATTTGGAACAATTTTACAATCGTAAATTAAGATGTAAAATTGATTTTTTGGTTCATACATATTATGCAATCGATATCAAGATGCGTAAAAATATGAACTTTACATATTTATGCAAATTAGCCGTTTTGATGTTATTGGAGTTGTCATAGAGTTGTTCTATAGCAATAGCGACAGTGTATTTGGAACAATTTTACAATCTTAAATTAAGATGTAAAATTGATTTTTTGGTACATACACATTATGCAATCGATATCAAGATGCGTAAAAATATGAACTTTACATATTTATGCAAACTAGCCGTTTTGATGTTATTGGAGTTGTCATAGAGTTGTTCTATAGCAATAGCGACAGTGTATTTGGAACAATTTACAATCTTAAATTAAGATGTAAAATTGATTTTTTGGTACATACATATTAAGCAATCGATATCAAGATGCGTAAAAATATGAACTTTACATATTTATGCAAATTAGCCGTTTTGATGTTATTGGAGTTGTCATAGAGTTGTCTATAGCAATAGCGACAGTGTATTTGGAACAATTTCACAATCTTAAATTAAGGTGTAGAATTGATTTTTTTGATGCATACACATTAAGCAATCGATATCAAGTTTCGTAAAAATATGAACTTTACATATTTATGCAAATTAGCCGTTTTGATGTTATTGGAGTTGTCATAGAGTTGTCTATAGCAATAGCGACAGTGTATTTGGAACAACTTTGCAATCTTAACTTAAGGTGTAGAATCGATTTTTTATACATACACATTAAGCAATCGATATCAAGATGCGTAAAAATATGAACTTTACCTATTTATGCTAACTAGCCGCTTTGGTGTTATTGGAGTTGTCATAGAGTTGTCCTATAGCAATAGCGACAGTGTATTTGGAACAATTTTACAATCTTAAATTAAGATGTAAAATTGATTTTTTGGTACATACATATTATGCAATCGATATCAAGATGCGTAAAAATATGAACTTTACATATTTATGCAAATTAGCCGTTTTGATGTTATTGGAGTTGTCATAGAGTTGTTCTATAGCAATAGCGACAGTGTATTTGGAACAATTTTACAATCTTAAATTAAGGTGTAGAATTGATTTTTTGTACATACACATTATGCAATCGATATCAAGATGCGTAAAAATATGAACTTTACATATTTATGCTAATTAGCCGTTTTGATGTTATTGGAGTTGTCATAGAGTTGTTCTATAGCAATAGCGACAGTGTATTTGGAACAATTTTACAATCTTAAATTAAGGTATAAAATTGATTTTTTGATACATACATATTATGCAATCGATATCAAGATGCGTAAAAATATGAACTTTACATATTTATGCAAATTAGCCGTTTTGATGTTATTGGAGTTGTCATAGAGTTGTTCTATAGCAATAGCGACAGTGTATTTGGAACAATTTTACAATCTTAATTTAAGATGTAAATTGATTTTTTGATACATACACATATTATGCAATCGATATCAAGATGCGTAAAAATATGAACTTTACATATTTATGCTAATTAGCCGTTTTGATGTTATTGGAGTTGTCATAGAGTTGTTCTATAGCAATAGCGACAGTGTATTTGGAACAATTTTACAATATTAAATTAAGATGTAAAATTGATTTTTTAGTACATACATATTATGCAATCGATATCAAGATGCGTAAAAATATGAACTTTACATATTTATGCAAATTAGCCGTTTTGATGTTATTGGAGTTGTCACAGAATTGTTCTATAGATATAGCTTCAGCGTATTTGGAACAATTTTACAATCTTAAATTAAGATGTAAAATTGATTTTTTGATACATACAATGCAATCGATATCAAGATGCGTAAAAATATGAACTTTACATATTTATGCAAATTAGCCGTTTTGATGTTATTGGAGTTGTCATAGAGTTGTTCTATAGCAATAGCGACAGTGTATTTGGAACAATTTTACAATCTTAAATTAAGGTGTAAAATTGATTTTTTTGGTACATACATATTATGCAATCGATATCAAGATGCGTAAAAATATGAACTTTACATATTTATGCAAATTAGCCGTTTTGATGTTATTGGAGTTGTCATAGAGTTGTTGTATAGCAATAGCGACAGTGTATTTGGAACAATTTTACAATCTTAAATTAAGATGTAAAATTGATTTTTTGGTACATACATATTATGCAATCGATATCAAGATGCGTAAAAATATGAACTTTACATATTTATGCTAATTAGCCGTTTTGATGTTATTGGAGTTGTCATAGAGTTGTTCTATAGCAATAGCGGCAGTGAATTTGGAACTACTTTGCATTCTTAAATTATAGTGTAAAATTGATTTTTTGGTACATACATATTATGCAATCGATATCAAGATGCGTAAAAATATGAACTTTACATATTTATGCAATTAGCCGTTTTGATGTTATTGGAGTTGTCATAGAGTTGTCCTATAGCAATAGCGACAGTGTATTTGGAACAATTTTACAAACTTAATATAAGGTGTAAAATTGATTTTTTTGATACATACATATTATGCAATCGATATCAAGATGCGTAAAAATATGAACTTTACATATTTATGCAAATTAGCCGTTTTGATGTTATTGGAGTTGTCATAGAGTTGTCCTATAGCAATAGCGACAGTGTATTTGGAACAATTTTACAATCTTAAATTAAGATGTATACATACATATTATGCAATCGATATCAAGATGCGTAAAAATATGAACTTTACATATTTATGCAAATTAGCCGTTTTGATGTTATTGGAGTTGTCATAGAGTTGTCCTATAGCAATAGCGACAGTGTATTCGGAACAATTTTACAATCTCAAATTAATATTATGCAATCGATATCAAGATGCGTAAAAATATGAACTTTACATATTTATGCAAATTAGCCGTTTTGATGTTATTGGAGTTGTCATAGAGTTGTTCTATAGCAATAGCGACAGTGTATTTGGAACAATTTTACAATCTTAAATTAAGGTGTAAAACTGATTTTTTGATACATACACATTAAGCAATCGATATCAAGATGCGTAAAAATATGAACTTTACATATTTATGCAAATTAGCCGTTTTGATGTTAATGGAGTTGTCATAGAGTTGTCCTATAGCAATAGCGACAATGTATTTGGAACAATTTTACAATCTTAATATAAGGTGTAAAATTGATTTTTTAGTACATACACATTATGCAATCGATATCAAGATGCGTAAAAATATGAACTTTACATATTTATGCAAATTAGCCGTTTTGATGTTATTGGAGTTGTCATAGAGTTGTTCTATAGCAATAGCGACAGTGTATTTGGAACAATTTTACAATCTTAAATTAAGGTGTAAAATTGATTTTTTGGTACATACACATTATGCAATCGATATCAAGATGCGTAAAAATATGAACTTTACATATTTATGCAAATTAGCCGTTTTGATGTTATTGGAGTTGTCATAGAGTTGTCCTATAGCAATAGCGACAATGTATTTGGAACAATTTTGCAATCTTAGATTAAGGTTTAGAACCGATTTTTTTGTACATACGCATTAAGTAATCGATATCAAGATGCGTAAAAATATGAACTTTATTGGAGTTTTCATAGAGTTGTCCTATAGCAATAGCGACAGTGTATTTGGAACAATTTTACAATCTTATACTAAGGTGTAGAATCGATTTTTTGATACATACACAATATGCAATCGATATCAGGTAGCGTAAAAATATGAACTTCACATATTTTTGCTAATTAATCGTTTTGATGTTATTGGAGTTGTCATAGAGTTGCCCTATAGCAATAGCGACAGTGTATTTGGAACAATTTTACAATCTTAAATTAAGGTGTAGAATCGATTTTTTGATACATACACATTAAGCAATCGATATCAAGTTGCGTTAAAATATGAACTTTACATATTTATGCTAATTACCCTTTTTGAAGTTATGGGAGTTGTCATAGAGTTGTCCTATAGCAATAGCGACAGTGTATTTGGAACAATTTTACAATCTTAAATTAAGATGTAAAATTGATTTTCTGGTACATACATATTATGCAATCGATATCAAGATGCGTAAAAATATGAACTTTACATATTTATGCAATTAGCCGTTTTGATGTTATTGGAGTTGTCATAGAGTTGTCCTATAGCAATAGCGACAGTGTATTTGGAACAATTTTACAATCTTAAATTAAGGTGTAAATTGATTTTTTGATACATACACATTACGCGATCGATATCAAGTTGCGTAAAAATATGAACTTTACATATTTATGCTAACTTACCGGTTTGGTGTTATTGGAGTTGTCATAGAGTTGTCGTATAGCCATAGCGACAGTGTATTTGGAGCAATTTCACAATCTTAAGTTAAGGTGTAGAATCGATTTTTTGATACATACACAATATGCAGTCGAAATAAGGTAGCGTAAAAATATGAACTTCACATATTTTTGCTAATTAATCGTTTTGATGTTATTGGAGTTGTCATAGAGTTGCCCTATAGCAATAGCGACAGTGTATTTGGAACACCTTTGCAATCTTAAATTAAGGTGTAAAATTGATTTTTTGATACATACACATTATGCAATCGATATCAAGATGCGTAAAAATATGAACTTTACATATTTCTGCAAATTAGCCGTTTTGATGTTATTGGAGTTGTCATAGAGTTGTCCTATAGCAATAGCGACAGTGTATTTGGAACAATTTTACAATCTTAAATTAAGGTGTAGAATCGATTTTTTGATACATACACATTAAGCAATCGATATCAAGATGCGTAAAAATATGAACTTTACATATTTATGCAAATTAGCCGTTTTGATGTTATTGGAGTTGTCATAGAGTTGCCCTATAGCAATAGCGACAGTGTATTTGGAACAATTTTACAATCTTAAATTAAGGTGTAGAATTGATTTTTTGGTACATACATATTATGCAATCGATATCAAGATGCGTAAAAATATGAACTTTACATATTTATGCAATTAGCCGTTTTGATGCTATTGGAGTTGTCATAGAGTTGTTCTATAGCAATAGCGACAGTGTATTTGGAACCATTTTGCAATCTTAAATTAAGGTGTAAAATTGATTTTTTGATACATACACATTAAGCAATCGATATCAAGATGCGTAAAAATATGAACTTTACATATTTATGCAAATTAGCCGTTTTGATGTTATTGGAGTTGTCATAGAGTTGTCCTATAGCAATAGCGACAGTGTATTTGGAACAATTTTACAATCTTAAATTAAGATGTAAAATTGATTTTTTGATACATACATATTATGCAATCGATATCAAGATGCGTAAAAATATGAACTTTACATATTTATGCAAATTAGCCGTTTTGATGTTATTGGAGTTGTCATAGAGTTGTTCTATAGCAATAGCGACAGTGTATTTGGAACAATTTTACAATCTTAAATTAAGGTTTAGAATTGATTTTTTGGTACATACACATATTATGCTATCGATATCAAGATGCGTAAAAATATGAACTTTACATATTTATGCAAATTAGCCGTTTTGATGTTATTGGAGTTGTCATAGAGTTGTTCTATAGCAATAGCGACAGTGTATTTGGAACAATTTTACAATCTTAAATTAAGGTGTAAAATCGAATTTTTTGATACATACACATTATGCAATCGATATCAAGATGCGTTAAAATATGAACTTAACATATTTATGCAAATTAGCCGTTTTGATGTTATTGGAGTTGTCATAGAGTTGTCCTATAGCAATAGCGACAATGTATTTGGAACAACTTAACAATCCTAAATTAAGGTGTAGAATTGATTTTTTGATACATACATATTATGCAATCGATATCAAGATGCGTAAAAATATGAACTTTACATATTTATGCAAACTAGCCGTTTTGATGTTATTGGAGTTGTCATAGAGTTGTCCTATAGCAATAGCGATAGCGTAATTGGAGCAATTTCACAATCTTATATTAAGGTGTAGAATCGATTTTTTGATACATACACAATATGCAATCGATATCAGGTAGCGTAAAAATATGAACTTCACATATTTTTGCTAATTAATCGTTTTGATGTTATTGGAGTTGTCATAGAGTTGCCCTATAGCAATAGCGACAGTGTATTTGGAACAATTTTACAATCTTATATTAAGGTGTAGAATCGATTTTTTAGTACATACACATTAAGCAATCGATATCAAGTTTCGTAAAAATATGAACTTTACATATTTCTGTCAATTAGCCGTTTTTTTGTTATTGGAGTTGTCATAGAGTTGCCCTATAGCAATAGCGACAGTGTATTTGGAACAATTTTACAATCTTAAATTAAGATGTTAAATTGATTTTTTGGTACATACACATTAAGCAATCGATATCAAGATGCGTAAAAATATGAACTTACATATATATGCAAATTAGCCGTTTTGATGTTATTGGAGTTGTCATAGAGTTGTCGTATAGCAATAGCGACAGTGTATTTGGAACAATTTTACAATCTTAAATTAAGGTGTAGAATCGATTTTTTGATACATACACATTAAGCAATCGATATCAAGTTGCGTAAAAATATGAACTTTACATATTTATGCAAATTTGAGATTTTGATGTTATTGGAGTTGTCATAGAGTTGTTCTATAGCAATAGCGACAGTGTATTTGGAACAATTTTACAATCTTAAATTAAGATGTAAATTGATTTTTTGGTACATACATATTATGCAATCGATATCAAGATGCGTAAAAATATGAACGTTACATATATATGCTAACTAGCCGTTTTGATGTTATTGGATAGCGACAGTGTATTTGGAACAACTTTGCAATCTTAAATTAAGGC
>NW_026091624.1:0-9358 GCF_024586455.1 Bactrocera neohumeralis | reverse complement strand
AACGTGTGTATTCTAATATCTGTCGCGCTCATTGGTTCAGCACTTGTGTGATGATAGAAAATCCAAGCTGTGCAGAAAAAAATAAACGAATGGCCGCCTATTGACCGTTTCCCTTGCCGCTGTAACAGCTTCGCCTACACACTAGCGTAAATATGTATGCATATGTATGAGCTTGCATACATATCGACGCAGACAAATGCGGCGAATTCCTTACTTTGAATCTAACAAATGCTCGACACCGAACCTGCACCTTCTCTATACTTTAAATTCTCTGCCTCAGCCTGCTTCGATTTTTTTTAAAGACTGCTAGTGCTGGTTTGCATTTCAAACGTAGTAGAAAAGCTACATTTTTCTTATGAAAACTACTAAATAGTGTAAAATGCAGTAAACTGAAACTATTCAGATGCTGTGCCTTTTAGCTTATTAAGCCTAAGAAAATTATAGCAGAATAAAGGCCTGAAAAAAAATTATCAGCTTAAGAAAATTATAACTATTGAAGCACTATTATAGCTTTTGAAACACTAAGGGCCGTTTTCTCAATGTCTGGTTAGCAGCCATATTTGTCAGTTAAGTTCTGGTTAACTTAACCAAGTCTCCTTCTTTATATATAGAGTTTTTTAAGCTGAACTTAGTTTAACCAGATATTGAAAAAACCGACCTATAAAATAAGTCCTCACCAACTAATCTAATAATATATAATGGATGAGGTTTGTACGCGATCTTACTCGAATATAATAGTCAGACAACAATATTATATATTTAAAAAAATATTTAATATTTTTCAAAAATATATTTGACTACTAAAATTCCTCTATGCTACAATTTTCACCATAGATACTGCGAAATGAATATGCTTTAACGACACACTGCATAACTGCATAACGCCGCGGCGCGTCCCTAACAACGGTGACTGCATAGCATAGCTGACATGAATGGCTGAATTCAAAATGGCGCTTATACATATATGTACATTTGTTGTATTTACATATACATATAGTACGTAAATAAGTAGAAATGGTTAATGAGGGTGTTCTGGTCTACATGCATGGAGGACCGACACTTGAGTTGTGTCGAACGTTCGACGAGTCACTCGCGGACGATGCGTCGATCGTTGAGAATATGAAACAGGAAAAAAAAGGGAGTGTGTTAGCAAATGAAACCACAAAGTTTGTATTTAATATACCAAATTAAAATATTGGTTCTTTATTAAATTGTGATTACCAACAAAATTACTTACGGTTTGTGCTTGTGGTGATGCTGGTTGTGATGGCCGGTGGACGACGTCTTGATTGCTTCGATCGCTAGGAAAAAGTGAAAGTGCGCGACTCCCAGGCTCGCTTGCTACGCGGGAGTTTTCAACGAAACCATTGCCAGTTGAGTGAAAGTTATTAACCGTTGAGTGAAAACTCTTAACGGCTAACTGGCAATGGTTTGTTATATACTCACTAGGGGTGGTAAAAAGAAATTAGGCGCTGGCCTAAACATACCGGCCCCCTTGCGGTGAGCAACAAAAAAAAAAAAAAAAATTACGTGTCCATCGACCACCACAACGAGGTACAAATTTATGGCACAATATGAGTACAGCTAAATAGAAAATAGTTTAAGTTCATTTGTTATTATAATTATATTTTTTTTCTTTAAATAACAATCCAAAAAACAATACTTATTTTAAATAGGAATGCAAAAGAAAACAATAGAATAAGTTAAAAAAGAAAATACTAAAATGACTTAATTTAGTACCGGGCCGTACCCGAAAGCACCCAGCCGAATATGGAGCCCTGTGCGAGGAGCTGCCCAAATGTTTGAGACATGACCTGTTGGGTCATAATGCGGGAGTAAACATCCGCGCCGAGCACCAAGCGTATCGGCGACGACTTGTGGAAGTTTGGGTCCGCCAGTTTGATGTGAGTGTATGGGGCTGCTATGGCCGCGTCTAATGTAGTGGTCGGGCTGATGCGCATATAACCATGAATTACCCTTACATGCGTCGACATTCGGGTATTCGTCCCATGTCTGCCTCGCAGTACTACGAGGCAGCCGCGTTGACCACCGATATGGGTCTGCACAAGTTGCAGTTCCTTTAAAAGGTCGTGTGAAATTAGCGACGTAGGGGCGCATGCGTCTATCAGAGCCCTGACCAGATGTAGACGTCCCCTTGCCTCAATCTTTACCACCGCCGTTGGTAAAATGGCTGTCGTTGGCAGCAAGGAAGGAGTCGCTATGCTGGCTCGATCCGCTAGCCCGGCTCTAAAGGAGCTAGCCCGGTGAATCTGGAGAGACCTGGTCTCCAGTCTGGCCGAGTTGTGCTCTTGGCGACGGCGCAGACGGCGTTTGTGCGCGCGACGTTCATGTTGCAGCAAGGGGCGGAAAGTCCGGGTTTCCGTTTCCCCTCGCTGTGATGGGCGGAAAGGCCGTGTTTCCGCTCCGGTTTCAATTAGTTCTCCCTCCTCCGGTTCTGGTTGGAGAGGCCTAGTCTCCGTTCCAGGGTCTGATGCTTCGATGGAGAGAGCATCATCGGAACTTATTTGTTCGCTCCATGGTTGATTTTGAGGCACTGCGGGGCGGCGACGTGTATTTTCCCCGATGTGGAGCATGGTGTGGTGCTTTTCGTTGCAGCGCCGGCACCGTGCGTCGCTGGGGCAATTCGCTGACTTGTGGTTGACCGCAAGGCAATTTATACAATATTTGCCTATGAGTGCTTCCCGTAGGCGCTCCTCCGGTGTCTTGGCCCGGAAGGACGAGCAGAGCCGCAATGGATGTTTTCCCTTGCACAGCGTGCAAGAGAGCGGGTACCGGTTTGGGTGTAGGGCTGCCGTCTTCTTTAAGGCACTGTAGCGCGTCATCTTCCTAAAATTACTTTGTTGAAGATCTTGTGTTGCTTGTTTTTGAATATCATCTAAAACTGATTGGGTGGCGAGAAAAAGTGCATAAGTTATATTATATATATTGATAGTGTGGAGCCGGCCTTATGTGGTGTGAACTGCCTTACATTACCATAGTGTGTAGGCGGCCTTATGTGGTGTTAACTGCCTTACCTTACCATAGTGTTGCAAATAATAATTAAATAAAAAACATTTTTGCTTTTAGCATCAAATTTATGTTAACGTTATTGTTTTATTTGTCGTATGTTTTCGACAAAGTGGCCTGCCACCAAAGAAAATGTTAAATACAATTTGGCTTAATAATTATTTTCAATTCTTTCATGTCAATAAAGTACCTCCTGCTCAGTACGTTCAAGGGCAATGCATACATGTACTGCTGTAGAAGGAGACTTTCGGTTTGCAAGTGCGTTATTTGCTAGCAAAACATATTTTTCAAATATGGTATTTGCAATAAAAAATTGAATCTAAAATTCATAAGCATGATTTATGCCTCATGGTTTGGAAAAGAAGTTTTAGATTCATTCTTGTAAAATTTTTAAGGCGAATTAAAAAACTAACGGCATGGCATCACCTTATGTCATGAATGAAATTTTTAAGGCGAATTAAAAAAAAAAAAAAAAAACTGACGGCATGGCATCACATGTCATGAATGACATTTTTAATTATTGGTTAAGTGCGCACACGTGCGCAGATTAACCCCGGCAGCAGAAAAAGGTAAGTGAGTAAAAATAATGAAATTTGCAGATTTATTAAAATATTCTCCTTTATTTTCAGACTCGTGCGCATGCTCTTCTTGCTTTCCCCTTGGTGTGAAACAACTGATCGTTGGTGTCAACAAGATGGATTCGACTAAACCACCATACAGTGAGACTTGTTATGGGGAAGTCCAGAAGGAAGTATCCTCATCCATCAAGAAGCTCGGTTACAATCCAGCTGCTGTTGCATTCGTGCCAATCGCTGGCTTGGCATGGTGATAACGTGTTGGAAGCATCCACCAATGGTACAAAGGATGGAAGGTTGAACGTAAGGAAGGCAACGCTGGGGGTAAGTTGATTTAATAACACAACCAAAAAAAAAAAAAAAAAAAAATTTATTTCAAGCTGCGTTGAGGGGAATGCAAACGAAATATTTCAAAATTGCAATTCAAGGCAATAAAAAATATTGTTAGACTACAAAAAAGTATAATTAGAACTTTGGTGGTTCTATGATGGATTCCCTTTAAAAACAACATGTGTGTTGAAAATTGGAAGTTGCACATGAGCAGCTTTAGTTGAATACAATATAGCACAACAAAGTTAAGTAATTGCAATAAAAACATAAAAATGTAACTATATACATACATATTTCCAATTTTATATATATATGTACGTAGACGAGTATGCTTGAAACTAAGTTTACTTAATTTTTAGCGTCGTCGCAGAACAAAATTAGAATTTTGGCTACACGAGTATGTAATACATTAAAGATTTTTTCCAATCTCTATTACTATGGGTAACGTTAAATTTTTTGAAATATAAAATTTCAGACAGCACAATTCCGTGATCTGTGGTTTCGGATTGTTTAAGGACTACGAATAAACAAAAAAAAAAAAAAACTTAAAACAATTTTTTCTCAAATTAAAATCTGTTTATTTTTATACATATGTACGTGCACAATTAATCAGATCGTAGTAAGTGTGTCGGAAAGCTAGGCTTCCGATGTGGCTGGGGAACGGTTGTGTTGAGTAGGGTGTGCATCCTCGTTTTCCTCCTCGTAGGGTGGTAGTAAGACCAATTTGGCAAGCGGTCTTGTAACTTGGCCTTTTTCAGTAATAATGTCAACTACTCGCACTCGGGTATCAGCACCTGGGTGTATATTGACAATCCTACCCAATCTCCACTCGTTCGGTGACAAATTGTCTTCTTTGATGACGACAAGGTCACCTGTCTTTAAATTTGTTTTGGAATGTTTCCACTTAATACGCTTCTGCATTTCATTCAGGTATTCGGTTTTCCACCTTTTGCAGAAGGATTGATGTAAGGCCTTAAGTTTTTGCCATCTATTTACGATAGAGGCACTGCTTTCATTTATATCCGGTTCTGGTGGGGCCATCAGATGTCCGCCGACCAAAAAATGTCCTGGAGTAAGTGGCTCCAAATCAGTAGGTTCGTTTGAGGCTGGGCTTAATGGTCGCGAATTAAGGCAAGACTCAATTCGGCATAAGAGTGTGTTGAACTCTTCAAGAGTATATTTTTGCCCAGACGCAATCTTGCGGAAATGACTCTTAAAGCTTTTCACACCTGCTTCCCAAAGTCCGCCCATATGAGGAGCTGCAGCAGGTATGAAATGCCATGTAAGAGCTTGGTGGCTATACTTTGAGATAGCATTGTTGCGAGCATCGGCTATGAAGGCTTTAAGTTCGGACCTTAGGGATCTTGATGCTCCAACGAAGTTTGTACCATTGTCCGAATAAATATTCTTAGGGCAACCTCTTCTCGAAACGAATCTAGAGAGAGCTGCTAAAAATGACTGTGTTGATAAATCGGTAGTGGCCTCCAGGTGGATGGCCCTTGTTGTAAAACAGACAAACAGACAGACATACCCTTTGGATACACGGCATCCTCTTCCACGGTAGCTTTTTATTTCGAACGGACCCGCGAAATCTACCCCCGTATTTGTAAAAGCGCGTGAAAATGTGGATCGTTCGGACGGAAGTGCACCCATAAGTTGCGTCTGAGCGCGTTTTTTGAAGATCGTGCACGTCTTGCAGTTATGGATGATGGATCGGATCAAGTTTTTCACCCTTGGAATCCAATACTGTGCCCGCGTTAGCCGTAACATCAGCTGATTTTCTCCATGCAAAGAGACTTGATGAATAAAATGGATTATTAGACGAGACAATACGCAGTTGTATGGAAGGATGATTGGATGGCGCTCATTGTATGACAAGTCGAGAGACGCACCGAGACGGCCACCAGTTCTCAACACTTCATCTTTATCGAGGAATGGATTAAGAGAGAGGATTTCACTTTTTGCATCGATGGGCTTACCGGATTTCAGACAACCATACTCTTGACCATATTTCTGCTTCTGCGTATTTATTATCAACCGTTTTGTCGTTGCTTTAATTTCTTCGGATGAAATTAAGCAAGACTTTTGTTGAAAAGAAGCCTTTGTGTTTGGATGAGTTCTTTGAGAGAATCTCATAACGTATGATAACACTCTCAAAGCTCTCGGCAAACTCGAAAAACGGTCAAGGATGTCGTTAGAATCCCCCTGTATTGTTGTACAAGCATGTACACGTACCTGTTTTTCCTCTGTTGTCGTCTCGTAGTCATTTTGTCGTAATGGCCATTTGGATTGATCTTCTTGCAGCCAAGAAGGTCCCTGCCACCACAAGGTGTTTTCCACCAAATCCTGTGCCATAAGTCCCCGACTGGCTAAGTCTGCAGGGTTAGATCCTGAATCGACATGATTCCAATTTGCGTTGCCAACCTTTTCTATAATCTTTGTCACTCGATGGGATACAAACGTTGACCATGAACATGGTGGCTTGCGAATCCATGCGAGAACGATGGTCGAATCCGTCCATAGTTTAAGTTTAAGATGAGTCAGCTCCAGGTTGTTGACGACAGATTCAACTGTTTCGGCCAGTAATACGGCGCCGCACAGTTCCAGACGCGGTAAAGAGATAGTTTTTACAGGCGCTACTCTGGTTTTTGCCAATAGTAGGCTGACGAAAACTTCGTTGCTTGTCCTTACGCGCAGGTAGACCGTTGCTGCGTATGCTTTCTCTGATGCATCGCAGAAACCATGAATGGACACATCGTCCGTCGGCGAGAAGTGGACCCATCGTGGAATTTTAATGTTGTTTATATACCTGTGGTTATCCATGAATGTGTGCCAACGATCCAATGTGGTAGGAGATACAACCTCGTCCCATTGTGTACCTTCCAACCAAATATGTTGCATTATCATTTTGGCTGTGACGATTATCGGTGCTAGCCATCTTTGGCGATATCTGAGAGAATAGCTCTCTTTGTATATGATTCTGGGCTGAGTATTGGTTTTGTTTTAAAATAAAAGAAGTCCGTATGTGCATTCCATCTTATCCCAAGAGCCTTGACATCACTTGTGTCTTCGAAGTCTAAAAACTCTTTGTTTAGCAAGTGGTCCTTTGGAAGGCCTTGTAAAATTCTTCCACAGTTGGCTGTCCATTTTCTTAACGCGGCTGCCTCGTAGTACTGCGAGGCAGACATGGGACGAATACCCGAATGTCGACGCATGTAAGGGTAATTCATGGTTATATGCGCATCAGCCCGACCACTACATTAGACGCGGCCATAGCAGCCCCATACACTCACATCAAACTGGCGGACCCAAACTTCCACAAGTCGTCGCCGATACGCTTGGTGCTCGGCGCGGATGTTTACTCCCGCATTATGACCCAACAGGTCATGTCTCAAACATTTGGGCAGCTCCTCGCACAGGGCTCCATATTCGGCTGGGCTTTCGGGTACGGCCCGGTACTAAATTAAGTCATTTTAGTATTTTCTTTTTTAACTTATTCTATTGTTTTCTTTTGCATTCCTATTTAAAATAAGTATTGTTTTTTGGATTGTTATTTAAAGAAAAAATATAATTATAATAACAAATGAACTTAAACTATTTTCTATTTAGCTGTACTCATATTGTGCCATAAATTTGTACCTCGTTGTGGTGGTCGATGGACACGAAATTTTTTTTTTTTTTTTTTTTTTTTTTAACGATTTATATCCAAGTGATATTAAAGCAATCACGTACCTTAGATTTGCCTGAGTTGGTGTGAAGTGTATTGTGTTAAAAACTTGCTTGCTGGTGTGCAGCGCCTCGTGAATCCCAATTGGTGTGGTGTTGAAAAACTTGCTTGGGTTTGTGGCGCCTCGTGAATCCCAATTGGTGTGGTGTTGAAAAACTTGCTTGCTGGTTTGTGAAATATAGTCGATTAAAATCCGGCTCGAAGGACCATGAATATTTCTCGAACGTTCGACGAGTCACTCGCGGACGATGCGTCGATCGTTGAGAATATGAAACAGGAAAAAAAAGGGAGTGTATTAGCAAATGAAACCACAAAGTTTGTATTTAATATACCAAATTAAAATATTGGTTCTTTATTAAATTGTGATTACCAACAAAATTACTTACGGTTTGTGCTTGTGGTGATGCTGGTTGTGATGGCCGGTGGACGACGTCTTGATTGCTTCGATCGCTAGGAAAAAGTGAAAGTGCGCGACTCCCAGGCTCGCTTGCTACGCGGGAGTTTTCAACGAAACCATTGCCAGTTGAGTGAAAGTTATTAACCGTTGAGTGAAAACTCTTAACGGCTAACTGGCAATGGTTTGTTATATACTCACTAGGGGTGGTAAAAAGAAATTAGGCGCTGGCCTAAACAATATTCTTTAAAAATTAGGGTATAAAAATATTATAAGTAAGAGTAATAATTTCGAAAGAAATAAAATAAAAATACCAATTATGAAAAGTTAAAAAATAAAAATAATAATAGTCAGAAGGCTTTTGATTGGTTCTGGAGACTTTACGATACTGGGAAGTATTACTTTTCCAGCAGCGCAACACATACCAATTGCTTCGTCTCTCCATTTTTTCGCGGAACATTTAGGGCATATCTTATCCATCGCTCCAATTTGAATGCTGTTTTGATCGGCGTAGTTAATTTGTGGATCGTAGCTGAATGCCGATCTATTGCTGTGAGCTGAAATCCTATCACGCCTTCTAATTGCTACTGCACGTTGTCTCTCTCTCTTTGCCGTAAGTTGTTGCGAGCGGTCACCGCTAGACTCTCGGGCACGTGCCTGTGAGTTTCTGTCTCTCAGTCCAGCAAGCCGCTGCGAGCGTTCGGTGCTAGATTCTCTGGCACGTACCCGCGAGTCGCTATCTCTGTTTCCAGCAAGGCGTTGTGAACGTTCGGAGCTCGACTCTCGTTCGTAAATCTGAGAAGATCGTTTATTTTGTTCTGCAAGGCGAAGTGAGCGTTCGACACTGCACTCTCTTGCCCGTGTTTGTGAAATTCTTGTTCGATTTTCGTCGTTCTGCGCTCGACTGTATTTCGCGAACCTCTGACGATCTGATGTTTTGACGAATCGAATGATCGGCGCTACTTTCCCTTGCGCGAGCTTGCGAGGTTCGCTCTCTATTCTCAGAAAGTCGCTGCGAGCGTTCGGCGCTAGTTTCTCTGGACCGTGATTGTGATGCATATTCTCTTTGACTTTCGAGTCGATCAGAATATTCTGAAGATGATTCTCCAACACGCCGAATCTTTGCTAATCTCGCTTAGGAGCTATGTTGAGATAACTGAGACCTTTTTTTTAGGCATAATTGTTTGAAAGTTTTGGTTTTCAAGTAAAATAAATAAGAATTAATTTGATTTTAATATGAACAGTTTATAGAATAGAATTTTTCAAAAAAAAAATACATACCATACTTAAATAGGTGTTTTAGAA
>NW_026091623.1:0-11790 GCF_024586455.1 Bactrocera neohumeralis | reverse complement strand
ATCCGCAAATTGCTGTTTGCTCTGCAATTATTTGCGTAATTAGAATTTAGCTTTCATAAAAGTGTGTTTATATAAAAATCCATAAAAATTTATGTTCATGCATTTCCTTATATACATATTGACGTTATTATTTATATGGAAAATTATTTTTATTATGGAATTATTTCCGTAATTGGAGAGTCTAAATTGTGTTGACAGACCTTGCCACAAACAGTTAAGTATCCTTAATAATTGTGGGTGGTAAGATTTTGTGCCTTCTTAAACTTGATTGAGTTTAGATTTGAAATCCGCAATGGTTGAAATTTAAGTTCAATTATTCTAAACTCTTGCATTATTTACAAAATTCTCAAATTATTCGACACAATGTTTGCCTGCTTGACATTCTGAAGACTTGAAACCCGTTGTATTGAATCAATTAATATTGTACTTGACCGCGGATTGTTTCATGGTTTCATTAACTCCAATCCAAGGATTTCTAAATTTCCGTCTGCGATGAAATACAAATATATCATGTCATGTGACAATCACATTTTTTCCAATATGTTTGCAGAATTTGAAGTCAAACTATTCTACTAATTCTCCTAAAATGTTTCCCTCTCAGCACGTGCTCTGTCCGAATACTTCAATTAACGCTCCAATTATTTCAAAAGAAAACGTCCTGCTTAATTTAAAAAAGTTAAAACAATCTGTTAATGACGGCCCAGATATAATACCTTAATTATTCCTGCAAAAATGAAATGAAAATGAATCACTTGCTCTTTGCAAAGTTCATCTTATCGCAATCATAGGTGGTCTTACACCTCATTGTATAGCCTTTGCGAGATTGAGTTTGAAACGTCTCGGCATTCTTACCTTCGACGAAGCAGGAAGCTGACATTATTTATTTGATATTATCTGAAAGCGTTTTTTCGATTTATGAGTGCCTTTTGATCAATTATAAAGGGTTTTTGGTACTACAACACACTGGCGTTTTAAACTGTCCAAATAAAGTCCTTGTTAGGGTCGCCTCTTGATGGAAGTTAAAACATCCGGAACATATTTTTTATGAACTTTTCGACCGCAGTAACTAAGTTTTTAATATTTTTGCAAATGTTCGATCAATAATGAAGACAAATTGTTTTATCGTAATAGAATAGATATTTTTTTTTTTTAATACTATATACTCATAAAGTCCTGAAGTCATATTTATAAGTTTAAATTTTCATTTAAAAATTGAATTTTATATGAAAATGTATAATTAGAACATAAAACCAACGTACAGTAAATAGAAATTTGATTGCATTTTCCGACATATCTCCTGAAAATTTGTCCATGTACTTACATATATATTTAATCACAACCCCCAAGGTGAGTGGGTCAGTTCATAAAACAGATTAAAGAAAAATATTGCTTTTAAAAAAAGTTATTTTATTTTATGTAAATAGTGGTGATAGTTCAGATGTTTGAAGAATTATTTATCATTTAAAGTGTATGAATGTCTCGTTTTCAAATTTTTGTGGGCAAAGACGGAAAGTTATAAATAAAAAGGCTTACATTTACCATTTAATGCGAATTAGTGATACATATTACTCCTTAAAAATTAAAAACTTCCGACTAAAATATTTGTTTTAGGCAGAAGAGATGTTAAAAAACCATTTAAAATGTGTTATTTGTTTTTAAGGTTTTTAATTGTTTTTTTCGAAACTTTTCCAAAGTAAAACTCCAGTTGTTCCGTACACTGTTGGAGGTTTATTCGGACCTTTTTTAAGCTCATAAAAAAATGCACTTCTCTATGTATGAAAATTTGTATGGAAAAACACCCTTTTTGAGCAAATTGACCCCCACTGAAAAAAAATAGATTTTTTTATATTAAAAAAATTCTTTTTGATGTCTTCATGCTAACGTGCAAACCATTTTCTATAGAGTACAATTTTATATATGTCCCTGGGGTAGCCCTTTTTGCCTTCTGCAATTTTGGGGGTTTTTGGGTTTTAGCCAGTCGCTGGGTTGTTGGGCACTTTCAATGGCATATTGACATAAGAGATGTTTAGAACCTTAGCTTTTCTGATGCTTGTACCATGACACACAGTTTCTTCATGATTTTTTGAAGCTTATCGTCATTAATAGTTCACAATTAACAATCTGATTTGATTGTTGTGAGGGCAAGAGAATAAGGTCTTCCAAAAATTGCTAGGTAGAAATTGTTTTACCTAGTATTTTTGGGATTTTTGTCCAATATCCTTTACATCATAGTTGCTGAAAAAGAATTTTTGAATACAGAGCTAAAAAAATGTAAAAATCAATTTATTTTGTTAAGGGAAAAAAGGGCACATCTGTTAAACTAAATTGCTTTGAGAGTTCAGACAACCCATCTTACATAAAGGGATTTTTAATGCCTTGAAAAGTCTTTGTCCTTGGGCCTTCCAAATTATTAAACATAGCTAAATTTCGGCCTTTTCCCTTAAATTTGGTACGCAATCGGTTTGGTACCGAAATGTTTTGGGGAAAGTTGGAAAAGGCCTTTGGTGATATTTCTTCGCGAGCAAGTGTTTTTGATTGGTAAAAAATTTTTCAAAGATCATCAACGATGATCAAAATCAGAAAATAAAGGGAAATTTGGGGCTTAAAAAAGATAATTTAAAAATGGAGATTTTTTTTTTGGGGGGGGGGTATCGAAGAATCAGTGAAAACCAGGGAATTTTTTTTTTTTTTGAAAAAAAGCATAGGAAACGGGGGTTTAAAAAATGCTTTCCCACTACCAGGATGCATGAAAAATATTTACTTGAACAAACTTAGACTATGTTTTGACTCGAAAACAGACGATCATGCCCGGATAGGGGAAAAGTTGAGCGAAGCGAAAAAGCCGTAAACAGGTCAAAATTAATGATTATGCAAAAGTTTTCTTCATTATCGAGGGGGGGGCACTAAATTTCCTCCACTAGCCAAACTGTCAAAGGGATACTATAAAGTATTTTTTCGTTTGCGCGAATTTTGGCGGGCCCGGGAATTATGGACCCAAACTTTATTTTTTGCACCAGAAAAGGGCACCTTCACCTGATTGATTCTTGGGATTTTTTCCCCAAATTTAAACCCTACTCCCGAAACCCACCTTTTCGCTTGAATTCACGTGTGACTCCTGGCTATACAGCAAACTAAAAATACCGTTCCGGTGAAAAAATTAAAATTTTTAAAATTTTTAAAAAGTCTTACTATTTTTTGAATATAAATTGGTGTGGAATTCGGGCCCAAAATGTTTTGTTTATAATTGGTGGGCTAAAAAAATCTCATCCCTACAACGATGAAAATACTAAAAATACTTACATTTTATTTCAATGATCCCAGGGGAATTATATGTTTTTTTTACCTACAATGCACTACAGCCTCATTTTTTTGCTAAGGGAAAAAAGGATTTCCATTGCCTTCATCAACTCTATAATATTATTTTTTGTAGGGGAAATTTGCTCATTAACCCAAAAAAACTGCTTATTGGCACAAATGATCATTTTTTATATTTGAAAGAAATTGTTTTTAGATTATTTATAAACCCAAAAGGGAAATTTTCATAACATCAAAGTTTCAAAAAATCCAAAAGAATACCGGGTGGGAAACCCGGTTTTTGTGACATATTATTTGGTAATTTTGGGATCCGCCCCTGAACGGTACTAAATATTTATTTCCTTTGCCGCGTAAATTTTAAACTACTGCACGTTATGTGGCCTTTCAAAATTTTAAAATCATTTTTTTATTGATTATTTCACCCATAATAAAATATATTTATTTGTCAAGAATAATACGCCAAAAATACACATTTTATATACGGTTTAACCATTGATAGAAAATTTTCAGTATATGTCTGTAAGCCCCGCAACTTAGTTTTTGCCGTGAAATTTTATGTGGACGCTTCATTCCCTTTTATTTATTTATATTTTCATCATTTTCGACGCACAAATAAACGGAAAGAAATTTTGCAAAAAATCTTCAATTATATGGGGAAAAACACAAAGACAAACAAAAAACTACAATATGAAATAAAAATAAAAAAACGAAAAAACAAAAAAAAGAAAAAGAAAAAGAAAAAATTAACTTTCTGCGACCCAACCTAATATACCCTTCAAGGCATTTGCAAGTAACTATGTGTTCAGTTTGTATGGCAGCTATATGCTATAGTAAGCCGATCTGAACAATTTCTTTGGTGATTACATTGTTGCCTTAGAAAATAGTCTATACCAAATTTCTGGAATATATCTTGATAAATATGAAAGCTTTCCATACAAGAACTTGATTCCGATCACCATTTTAAAGGCAGCTATGCCAGAAAAGGTCCAGAGCATGCCTGCAGTTATTACAACAGCTTCTTCGAAGAAATTATACAAGTCAAAACTTTTAAAACGATTTAAAACCGGAGGGACTAGTTCAAAGTACATACAGACAGACGGACGGACGGACGGACGGACGGACAGACGGGCGGACAGACAGACAGAAGGATATACAAATCGACTCAGCTCAAATACATTGATCATTTATATATGTGACCTGGTCTACGAAAAGGGGGCTTAGGTGTCAAAAAAAAGGAGAACAATTAATGAGATAACGAGAAACTGACGATTATTTTTAACAGCTTTTCCCAGAAAACTTGTTTTCGCACGTTAGCCCCCTTTTCGTAGACCAGGTCACATAGTATATACCTTATAGGGTCTACGACGCCCTTCAGTGTTACAAACCTCGTGGCAAATTTAATATACCCTGTTTAGGGTATACAAAGTAAGAGGAGAAGAAAAGTTGACTCCTGCAAGTCTCTGCGTGTAAAAGAGACACTTGTAGAAAGTGTGAAAAGAGAGAGTGAGAGACGGCGTTGACAGCATGTGGTGTCACCACAATACATTCATAAATACACGAACTACTAATTGACAATGCGTACAGCAACAACAAGATAATATTAATAAGAATAGAACATTTTTCGGAATAAAAAGTGAACAGGCAAATAACGGAAACGGATAGAATCGGAAGCGAACGCACAATTAAATTTCCGCACATCCGTCACGCCCCAAACGCCCACACTCACAACAAAATCCCAAGTAATCAGTGCAGAATGTAATGAAAAAGTGTTACATAGAAATAAAGAAAGCCAAATTAGGAGCGCTGCAGAAGCTCATTAAAGCAATCTTTTGAGTGAAAGATTTATGCGAAATATTTCCTCCTTTTTTTTTGTAGTGTATGCATGTAGTGGGAGTATAGTGTGAAGTGTTGTTATGCGTAAGAAGATTTAAATTCACCTTTCTTTATCAGCCAGCGAGCTTTTGAAAGAAAATCTAACTTCCAGCGTTTTCTTTTAAAAATAACGTTAATCCGATTTATTTGCCTTTGCTTTGAAGCAGCAAAATCAAAAAATTTTATGTGCAAAGTAATCTAAATTTGAAATTGTGCAGTTATTAAGCCCACAGCCGCGTTTAACGAATGATTTATAAAACTTCAAAAACATAAGCTTACTTAAGCTTAGCCGAGAAGCCTGCAGCTTAAAGAGTTAAATCAAATAATAACAGTAGCTGCTGACTGATGCTTGCCCCAACCACTTTTTGTGTAGGCATTTGCCGAGCATCTGCAGTTGCCGTCGTCCGCCGTATTCATAATGGCGGACTTGGAGCTTATGCGCTCCTGGTTATACTGGGCGGTGCGGGTGTGGGCAAAAGTTCCATTATCAAACGTTTCCTCTTCAAGACCGGACAAATATCGTGCCACGGTCGAGGATCTCTTCAATCGGGAATATGATTTGGGCGGCGTCACACTGAAGGTGAGTAAGATTGAAGCGTAATTTTATTTATGATATTTATAGTGTTCACAAAACTAATTTGAGATAAAAACCATAGAATAATAAAACACAGAGGTATGATATTTCCGCTAAACCAGACATAATCTTTTATTCCATTTCAAATACAACATTTTCACTTAAGAGGTTCGGCAAGTCTAGGGTTCTAAAATTTTTGATTAACTTAGTTAATCCCATAAAGAGTTGAGATACACAAAGCATATCGGCACATAATTGAATTATCAGTCATCGTTCGACCATTATCGATTAATTTGAATTTATGAATATTGTCTTCTTTAGGATGCCCACGCAGTGGACATTCAAAGCCAACCCGAGCGTAAATTCGCATGTTAAATGGGAAAATATACTCAGCTCGGCTTTAAACGTTAACTCTGTGGCACTGGTGCTGGTAGTAAACATGAGGCAGCTTTTTTAGCCGCCGGATCATTGAAGTATACCATATTTCAATCGTAGGCTTTTGGGAAGCCGTCGGACTAGCTTCTAATACATTATCAGTTAACATTTTCACATAGGGGTCTTCTGAAGCAGGGCAGCAGTGGATAGTATCAACAGGAACAAGCGACTTCACTTCTGCTAGGTGTCAGGTCGGAAACTCATCGATGGATGATAAGATAGTGGACGAGATTGTCAAGAGCGGTATACTCAACCGAAATGTAACCGACATTGGTAAGCCCAAGCATTGGCTTTTCGACGATCTGGATAGCTGCATGAGAAGGAAGGTCCGTAGGTGATGGAATCATCTACAAAGAGGCAACAATTCCTACTCATTGCCGATAGAAGAGACTGTAGGAACATGATTCGAATGCACACTGATCATAGTGGGGTGGCGACACACGATTGTAGAATGGGGTTAGCTGGCGGGAAAGCGTCGTCTTTGTCACGCGTTGGTACACTGAAAGATGACTACTTCTCATGAACTGCTATGAGTGTCATTGCACACCATCTGGCATCGCTAACAACGTGACTTATTAGGCTATCAGACGAACCTATGCTAACGTACTTGAATCTGAACAGAACAACTACTTTGAAAATTTAAATCCTTAGCTGCTTTAAATTGGGTGTAGGTGTTAAGATCTCTGCAAAGATAATAAGACTTTTCGATATGGGTATGCAGTGGGGCATTTCATTCCCATATCCCTCAAAAGCATTTTTCTCAGTTTTGGTGTTAATTTGGTTCTTGTTACTTTCATACATGCTGTTAGTTGACAGTGCTTGATGAATTCTGTATTCATTATGAAGAACCGACTGTGCAGAGAACAGGCAATTGAGAAGCAGACCTTCTCTCGGCGAAAAAACATTACACTTTATTAGTCTTTCATTCCTGTCCTATAATACGACAGCAGCAACATGGACAATTACAACCCAAAATGAGAAAGTACTCAGAACATTCGAAAGAACTGTTATTCGCAAAATATTTCGAACCGTTCACGTGACCGATGAGTGCGAAGAAGTTGGAATCACGAACTATATGAACGAAGCGGCGTCATAAATAAGTAAAGCACATATAATTACAACGAATACGCTGGTTAGGCCATGTCATTCGCATAGAAGACGATGCTCCAGCGAAAAGCTCCTTAGACCATAGACGCATGCGTAGACAACCGAGGCAAGGGCGCCAATAAATTTAATGCAAAGATGAAGTACATAGCGTCCTTTCTACACTAGGGATGTACAACGTGCGTGACCTCACAAAATATAGAGGTAACCGGCGAAGTTTCCTTTTCTTGACTCAGACCCACGGTTATAGTGCCAAAGAAGAAGATGAAGAAGCTATGTCAAAGCCTCAATACCAAACTTAATGCTCCATAAGCTGAGTACAGTGTTCAAATTCATTACAAATAGAATACATATTTTATTGCTTCGATATTTTTTCTGAACACTTTCACTACCAGAGGCAATATTCATCCGATGACGGATGATGGAGATGAACAGTAATCTGATTTTCGGAATATTCGATCTGCGACTAAATAACTGAATCAGTATTGCGCCTCTGCCATGTCGTCGGTTAAAATTTTTTCAGCAATCGATGTATCGGGTTCCTATTCTACAAAAGTACTATAAAGTTTGAGGGAATGCTGCAACCAATGTCAATGGTATCTTTGGAAACCCGAAATAGTCTGCTTCCTAAAATATTCTCACATTTCTTTGGCTTTATTGTCGAGTGTTTGCAGTCTTCTCCTATAGCTTAGTTACTTAATTTCTCAACATGCAGCAATTGTCTTTGGCTCACATTTTTTGCGTATATGTGTGCGTATGTTTGTGACTGTTTATCAGATTACAAAAGCAGAAAATCATTATACGATATAATGCTTCCAAGCAACATGAAGCGGCAACGCATATTGCTGCTTAATTGAATTTCTCGCTTATTTTTTACTGCTGTTGTTGTTACTATGCTTTTGTTTTTGTTTTGTAAGTTTTTGTTTATATATTGTAAGTTTTTGCCTAATATACTCCTGGAGGGATGCACATCTAATGCTTCAACTATTCACCATCTTGGCAACAACAAGGCTTACAAACACAAAAGAAAGTCATTCACATACATCCCTACATGAAAACACATATATACTATATAGTCAAGTACTTAACTACATTAAAGTTTGTCTCGCCACGTTGCGCACTGTCGGCAAATCCAATCACACATACCAACACATTCACTTCGAAGACAATTAAGGAGAGAACTTTTGTCTGCAAACATCTTTAACATGACACGCTCGACACGGAATAATTATATTGCGTACAGACACAAGCACTCGCGTACGCAGGCTTTTACCGTTATTGACAAAGTTTTCTAGTATATGTTGGCAGCTCTTGGCAACACACATATTAACAATCTGCCCTTAAATATTTTGCTGGCTCTGATAAGAATGTATTTACTTAAATATAGGTTAGGGTGGTTCATTTTTAGATAAAATTATTTTTCAAGTGGTTGTTTGTTACCCCTAAAACTAATAAGTATATAGAATTATATACATATATATAATTGATCAGAATTAAAGAGCGAGTTGAATTCCGTATGTCTCTCTGTCTTTTTAGCGAAATCAACAACCCCAAAGTCCAACCAAGGGGTTGTTGAACTCGCTAAAAGTAAACAAAAAGGTCACTGACCTCGGAATAAGTAGAGGTCTTCGAGAAGGTTTGTTGAATCGACTAATAGTACACATTACAACTTTGCATTTTTTTTGCTGTTCATGGGATTAGAGTCCCATACTTTTGAACACTGATTCTTATGTAAAAGTCAATTTTGAAAAAAAGTTGGTGGAAAAGCACAAAAAATGGGGTTTTTGGAAAAAAGTTGTTTTTTTTTGGATTTTGAGCGACAACTTTGAATTTTTTTTGCTGTTCATGGGATCAGAGTCCCATATTTTTGAACACTGATTCTTATGTAAAATTGAACAAGGAATCGAATGAAAAAGTCAATTTTGAAAAAAATTGCGGGAAAAGCACAAAAGACGGGATTTTTGGAAAAAAATGTTTTTTTTTGGATTATGAAAATTTTTGGGATTTTGAAAATATTTTTATCAGAAAGCTGAGATTTTTTTACATAAAATTGGATAACTGCAAAATTCTTTTCACTCAATTTTGAGGTCGTTAAAAAATAAAAGAAATTGTCATTTTTTTGTTTGATCTCAATTTGAATTGCGCGCCAAAAAACAATGGAGCAACTTTGACCACTAAAAAGTTTACAGATATTCTTATTTTGGTCTATATTATGATATTCTAAAGTTTCGTCAAAATCGGAGAACCACGGGTACAAAACCATATATTGAAATTTAGAAAAAAACAAGAAAAAAATTAACTTCTGCTGCACCGAAGCTAATATACCCTTCACAGGTACATTTATTTTAGTAACTATTTGTTCAGTTTGTATGGAAGCTATTTGCTATAGTAATCCGATCTGAAAAATTTTTTCGGAGATTATATTATTAAGCAGTAATCCATGTCAAATTTCGTGAAGATACCACTTCAAATGCAAAGTTTTCCATACGAGCCCTCGTTTTTGTATGGCAGCCGAGTGAGCCGATCATTATTTCAACAATAACTTCAAAATTGAAGATATATCGTATGCCGCTACAAGCTATATGTTATAGCAATGAGTTAACCGATCTGAACAATTTCTTCGGAGTTTATATTGTTTCCTTAGAAAATAAGATACATTGTCAAATGTGAAAGTTTTCCATACAAGAACTTGATTCCGATCGGTCAGTTTATATGACAGCTATATGTTATAGTAATCCGATATCGGCAGTTCCGACAAATGAGCAGCTTCTTGAAGAGAAAATGACGTTTGCTAAATTTCAAAAGGATATCTTAAAAACTGTGGGACTGGTTCGTATATATACAGACGGACAGACAGACAGACGGACATTTTTACATAACATATTGATCATTTATATACTATATATACTTTATAGGGTCTCCGAAGCTTCCTTCTGGGTGCTACGAACTTCGTGAAAAACCCTGTTCAGGGTATAAAAACTATGTTTTGGTAAGTTACTTGGTAGTGAAAAATTATTATTGTTAAAGATGCCAAATATCGTGAAGATATCTCTTAAAACGAAGATAAATGAAACGCCGAGTGCAAATTTTCAGATTGATATTTCACTAGTTCGGCTATAGACAGACAAACATGACTAAATCGACTTAGCTGGTCATGCTGATCATTTGTTCATATATATTATAGAATCTCCGACATTTCTCTTTGAGTATTACAAACATCGCAGCAAACTTCATATAACCTGTTCACCCGTTATAAATGTGTTCAAAATAATGTAATCACAAAATGCAAAACCGCAAAAGCGTACGTAAGACCTCGACCTATTCAATGATTGTTTCCAAACAAGTCATACATTCTGACAAAAAGTACTTGGAAATTGTAGTTTCAATTTCCTGGGTAAATGTTTTTTGCAAGGTTGGTAGATCTGTCCTTAATTACAATGCTAAGTTTGTTTGTAGCAGGTGCTTAAGTCAAAACACCTCAGAACAAAAAAAATTATTTGTCTCAAATATTTTCTCTCAAATTTCGTACTTCTAACCAAATTTCATATGCGGAATCGTTGCAAATGTTTGAAAAGTTGTATCAAAACATAAACCTACGAGGGGTACAACGCCTTCAAAGATGACCGAAAGATGGTTGAAGATATACCTCGTCTTAACGACCTTCGACCCCTTCTACTGATGAAAATATAAAAAAGTGAAGGAAACGGTGCTTGAAAATCTGCAGGCAGCAAGAGATCTCGCACGAGTCCGTTCGAATGATTTCGGTTAATATTTTGGTTATAAAACGCGTTCTTACACGACTCATCTCGTTAAAGCTGAATCTTTTTCAAAAACAAAACCGTAAACAGGTGTCTTTGGATATGCTTAATTGTCGAGAACGGCCGGAATTGTGTTCTTCCAATTCATAGATTTTGTACGATGATAAATAACCATCGCAATCGAGCCATGATTAAGCGAAGTTAAAATCAAAGAAACAATGAATCCGGGTGACTTTTTTTTATCTTTAAACTGAAATAGATGATCCGTGAAACCCGTTTTCAGACGATAGAAGAGATAAAAAAACTTCGCTGAAGGAGCTGAAGGCCATCACAAAAAGTGCTTATGAAAAGTGTTTCGAGGACTGGAAAAATCTTTGGCATAAGTGTATTAAATCTAATAAGGATTTCTTTGAAGACAAAAAAGTATTGATGAATATTTAAATATTTTGCGTTTTATCTACAATTTCCGGGTACTTTTTTGCCACAACATATACAGATTCTCGCTCATTTGAACTCTTTCACTTCCCTCGTTGTTTTATAGTAACAGCAAACATTCATCGACTTATTGGGAGGACACCACGGTTTTCAATTCGAGATATTCTTCCTGAATGCATTATCAATAATATTCTCATGTCAGTGCGGTTAATTTTCCTTCGCAGAAATGGGAGAAAATGCACAAGAACTTAATAGAGATTGAAATGTGAGACGTTTAGCTATTTTTATTTGCGTTTT
>NW_026091622.1:0-9163 GCF_024586455.1 Bactrocera neohumeralis | reverse complement strand
TTCCCCCCGGGGAAACTGGGGAACCAAGCCCCCCGCTTTGTTGTTCTTCAGGGGGGAAAAATTTTATTCGAACTTTTTTTGGTCGGGCAATGGGACCTGCCCCATCGTCATCGATTGGGGAACGGGTTCGCCTTCTCCGGCGTTGTGCTTTCTCTGCCATTCAGCGGGGCTGGAAAAGGGTTTTCCCCCCCTTTTAAAGTATGTCTGGGAAAGGTCATGATCACCTTTGGTTCAAAAAAAGGGATCCGTCTTCCGCTGCGGCACTCCTCGTCGTACCAGTTGTTCTTTTGCACTTTCCGAAAACCAAGGGTTTCGGATGCAGCTGTACGTAAGGAGTTTGAAATGCCGTCCCACAGTTCCCTTATACCGAGTTGTTGACGAGTGCTCTCAGAGAGCAGGAGTGCAAGCCGAGTAGAAAATCGTTCGGCAGTCTGTTGTGATTGCAGCTTTTCGACGTGGAACCTTCCTTGTGTTTGTTGGGGTGCGTTTTTTGCTGCACAGAGGCGGGTGCGAATCTTGGCTGCAACAAGATAGTGGTCCGAGTCGATGTTAGGACCTCGGAGCGCACGCACATCTAAAACACTGGAGACGTGTCTTCCGTCTATCACAACATGATCGATCTGGTTGGTAGTTTTTCGATACGGAGACAGCCAGGTAGCTTGATGAATTTTTTTGTGCTGGAATCTAGTACTACAGATAACCATATTTCGGGCCCCGGCGAAGTCGATCAGCCTCAATCCATTTGGGGATGTTTCCTCGTGGAGGCTGAATTTACCGACCATAGTGCCAAAGATACCTTCTTTACCCACCCTGGCGTTAAAGTCGCCAAGCACGATTTTGACATCGTGGCGGGGGCATCTCTCATAAGTGCGTTCCAAGCACTCATAAAAGGCATCTTTGGTCACATCGTCCTTCTCATCCGTCGGAGCGTGGGCGCAGATCAGCGATATGTTGAAGAACCTCGCTTTGATGCGGATTGTGGCTAGACGTTCATTCACCGGAGTGAATGATAGTACTCGGCGACGGAGTCTCTCTCCCACCACGAATCCCACACCAAACTTGCGCTCCTTTATATGGCCACTGTAGTAAATGTCACAAGGACCTACTCGTCTTTGTCCTTGTCCCGTCCATCGCATTTCTTGGACGGCGGTGATGTCAGCCTTTATTTTCACGAGGACATCAACCAGCTGGGCAGCGGCACCTTCCCAATTAAGGGACCGGACATTCCAGGTGCATGCCCTTAAATCGTAGTCCTTATTTCGTTTGCCGTGGTCGTCATCAAAAGGGGGGTCTCTCATCCGAGGCTGGTTGTTACTGTTCATTGGGGTAGGCTTTTTACGTGGCGGGTCCCAAACCCAGCGCACAACCCTATGCAGGGTATTTCGCCTTCTCACTTTAGCTCACCTTCGAACGGATGTTCTTAGGCTAACCAGAGGATACTTGGTCAAAGACCGGAAGTCGTGAGCTGCTTGAGTCATATGTAAAGGAATCGTTTCTGGCCACTCCCAAGTGAATGGCGATCAGAGAACTTTCCTCACTTGCGTGAACTTCTACACATGACCCCATCCTCCATCAAGTCAACCTACATAAAAGTAATTTTTTTTGCAAATTGTATCGATTCTACATTAGCCGAAGGAACTTCGTTCCTCCCTGGTGTCCCACGACACCACATTTCTTTTTTTTATCCTCTTCACTTACTTTCTGTCTGGGCAGTTCAGTTATATGTGAGGTAAAACATTTATATCTCTTGAGATTGGAACTCTGCATGCCATGGCATTTATACACTTTTTTACAATTACGACAACATACCATGTTAAGTAAAGTACTTCCGTCATCTTTAACTATTTCTGCAAACACATCCCAAATAACACTTCTGTCCTTCCGTTTTTTGCTGAGCTTATAAATACCCATAGCAATTTTCCCCACTAAGTCTTCGGTAGACTCCATTGTGTAAGAACGTCAGTAACGAAATGTTACATAAAACGAAGCCATCTGGTGGCGAAACGGAGTTCGTCGGGTTTACTAGTAATATGTAAATATCAGTATTTACAAAAAACCATTAATACTAAAACACTTACAAAAACAGACAATAACGAAACAGTTTCTCAGCGCAGGATACGAAATTTACACTTTTATTCTTTAAATTATTCAAATTATTTTCATTCTTTCTATCAAAAATGTGAGTAAAGTCAAATAATTTGTCTACTATTGAGAGAGTCATAAATTGTTGTTACTCATATGTGTAGAAATACTTTGAGGTTTTTTGTCTTTTGGTGCGAATGAGTCTTAGTCATGTTTTATATTATTATGAGTACTCATTTGCATCAATTTTTATGGCTCATGACTTAAGTGCACTAATTTTATTGGTACCAATTGCAGATCTCTGTTTCCTATCTACTCATTCTATTGTTGTGATTCATAGAATGAACACGTATACTCGAATTGTTCTGTGAAAATAATTCGAAAATAATTGAAAATTTTTTAGTGACAGAATTTCGTGCTGGGAATTACAGGTAAGTACGTTTGTTTGTGGTTATTTTGAGCTAGGTGTTATTCATTTTCCAATAGCATAGGCCGTGGTAGTATAATTTTTGTTTTTCAGTCATTTCAGAATTAATTTTTAATAACTTTTTCTGTTTTCGAGTTGTAGGCGTTGTGAAAAAACAAGTGAAAACTTGTTTGTGTGTGTGAACACTCGTTTGTTCATACCCAGTTTTTCACATTTGCTTGAGTAGGATTTTGTTCTCGTCAAGGTAGTTTCGTTTGGGTATGTGAGCTTGCACAAAATTTTGAGGCAAGTGTTTTTACTTGAGCAGGGGATTTTTGGTGTTATGTGTTTTTTGTAGCAAGTTATGTTTTTTTTTTTTGGTTTTTGAATTCGTTAGGCGGGTAGAGCAGGTAGTTTTTTTTATTGAGTGTGGGTGCAAAGTGGGTTTTGCAACAGGTAGTTTTTGCGGTTGGATGGACCGCCATACGGTTGTAGGTGCTGAGCTGTCACACAGTTTCAGTGCTGTACCGTAACGTATAGTTACAGACTTACAGGCGCCGGTGCCTGTCCTTGTGCGGGAAGTGCTAGCCAACAAGTCGCAGTTTGGCCGTAGTGGTCAGCTTTTAAGCCCACGGTGTACTTGGTGCATTTTCCACATCGGTCGACTCGGGGGTGGTACGTGGACAAAGTTCCGTCCGGCACCCGATTTGAGTGGGTTATTCAACCAATAACGTAAAAAAAGGAATAATTGCAGATCTCTGATAGGGACAGAGAATCCGTGTCACAATTGTCCCTTAGCTCCAAAAGATTCTAACAGATGGTGATAATTATTGATTTGAAGGAATGCAGTAAATGGCGATATGTTAGAATCTTTTGAAGTAAACAAATAATTGTGGCTGTCATATAATAGACAAAGAATTTGAAATAAAATAATATTGCGATTCAAAATTGAGATGTAAGCTATCCTATCAATAGACAAATAATTTGCAATAAAATATTCTATTATTCTTACTTTTACAATATTTGATGTTAGGCCCCAGATATTTGACTTGTGTCACGTATTTGATACTGACCCCATTCTCAAGGACAATCGGTGGACGAACCGACGACAATCTATCTTTCAGCAACATTGTCACCGTTTTATCCATCAATATGTCAACCCCCCACCTAAATACCGAAAATTTTCAATTTCTAAAAATCGTCCTCCCGCCCGTTTTAGATCACACCGCGAACGACCTTCAGCCAAACGAAGAAGATTATCCGCATACGCACAACACCTACAAAGTGGCTCGAGCTGCCCAAGCATATTGAATAAATTGGATGCCCAATTTAGTGGGAAACATCCAGCACTTAATTTTTAGTATTTATTGAACCATTAACTATGCCAAAGAAACATATTATTTGTTGATGAAATAGTAAACACCTTTAGAGTTAGCTTTATTGAATTTTCATAAAATTAAAAGGAATGATTGCACAAGGTAATGACGACCATATCGCAGAGGACCGCTGAGCACTTAATTGTATTTCCGAGCACTTAATTGATTTTCCGTATAGAAGATGAGCAACGTAGGTGTCGACGCGGCGCAGTGTGTAAACGAATGTGTAGCAGCGATGCGTGTATGGCAAAAAGTTCAAAGTACAAATACGTCAGTGTATCATTTTCAATTTCGCCAATATTCCGATTCCCCTCCAGCTGATCGAGTATAATAAAAACATGCACATGCGAATAAACAGACGTGCGAAGCGGTATAACAACCGAATCAGCTGTCCAGACGATGTTATTGCAAACGCGCGGGATGATTCGCAAAACGAAAAGTGATAAAATGGAGGAGGAGTTTATTGGTATATAGGTTGTGTTGTTGGGGTCTCATCTGTGGTGAACTAAGCTGCCTTATTAGGGTGCGCCTATAATTACGGGTAGAGTGGGTGGAAGTTTAACTCATTTAAACACAGATAATTCATCATGAGATTCCAAATATATGGACCACAGATGGAACTCTGCGGGCAGCCACAAACCACCTCAATCTCCACACTTCTATTCATATCAACTAGAGAGGCTTTTCTGTCCGAAAAATAGTTCCGCCAAAGAGCAGCTTCCGGATAGCCAAGTTCCTCCAGTCGTTGCAACACCCGATCCCAGCTTAGGTAATCAAACGCCCCCTTAAAGTCAACAAATATGTCCTTGGCATTATCCCTAACAGCATTCTGAACAAACATCCACTACACTGCGTCTTTCCCTAAACCCAAACTGCCTATCCGACCACATACCCCTCGTTAGCTCCTGAAGTCGTTCCATCATTACTCTTTCCAGCACTTTTCCAAGTAGTGGAAGATGACTGATGCCCCGATAAAAACGAGGATCGCTTCTGATCTTATCAGGAGACTTCAGGTGAGGAAAAACCCTAGCTTTTTTACACTCACATGGAAAATATCCCTCCCAGACGCACATATCATAAAAAGCCTTCAGGTATTCAGGAATGAACTTCCACAAGCTTTTGCACATATTTCTGTTCAAACCATCAAAACCTGCGGACCGTTTAGACCTAACCAAGCCAATGGCGTACCCCAACTCCACATCTTCTAATGGAGGGACAGGTACCTCCTGTGCTTGAGGTACCTGCACCTCCGACCTGGGAAATAACCCACCTAACATAATCCCCGCACACTCTCTCCACGACGATAGCAAAGTGTCACCGACGCGAAGAGAGGTGACATCCGGACTTCTACGACACCGGCAGATACTACAGACCTGACCCCAGGGGTCGTTCCTATATCCACGCAGTACCACAAATACAGGAAAAAACCCGGAACAGCTGCTCGAAAGGCGCGTGAGTTATGGTTTAGAAATAAAAGAGCTTCGGCCTTTTTCACAACCGTCTTTATTAAAGCGAATCTTAAGACTAACTAACTTTTCATTTCTTATTAGTTTACATACTCCTTTTTCAAATGCTAACTGTACTGACATTCTTTGTTAGTTCGCTTCTAATATTAAGATTAATCGTTCCATATTAAATTGTTTACTTATATATATTTATGAATATATATATTTTACATATATATGCATATATATATATATGTATAAATTATCAAGCACGCAAGAATGCTCAGTAGCACGACACGCGACAGCACACACCACAACACAAGTAAAAGCCCGTAAAAGCCACTCAAAACGGGTGCCGGGCGGAACTTTGTCCCCGTACCACCCCCGAGTCGACCGATGTGGAAAATGCGCCAAGTACACCGTGGGCTTAAAAGCTGACCACTACGACCAAACTGCGACTTGTTAGCTAGCATTTCTCGCACAAGGACAGGCACCGGCACCTATTAAGCAAAAACTGCCCAAGTCCCCCTCGTAACACGGGCAACTGAACTTTACGGTACAGCACTGAAACTGTGTGACAGCTCAGCACCTACAACCGTATGGCAGTCCACCCAACCGCAAACACTACCTGTTGCAAAACCCACTTTGCACCCACACTCAATAAAAAACTACCTGCTCTACCCGCCAAACGAATTCAAAAACCAAAAAAAAACAACCTGCTACAAAAAACACCTAACACAAAAAATCCCCTACTCAAGTAAAAACACTTCCTCAAAATTTTGTGCAAGCTCACACACCCAAACGAAACTACCTTGACGAGAACAAAAACCTACTCAAGCAAATGAGAAAAATTGTGTATGAACAAACGAGTGTTCACACACACAAATAAGTTTTCACTTGTTTTTTCACAACGCCTACGACACGAAAACAGAAAAAGTTATTAAAAATTATTTCTGAAATGACTGAAAAACGAAAAATTATGCTACCACGGCCTATGCTTAATGAAAATGAATAATCCCCAGTTCAAAATAACCACAAACAAACGTACTTACCTGTAATTCCCAGCACGAAATTCTATCACTAAAAAATCCAATATTTTCAATTATTGTCGAATTATTTTCACAGAACAATTCGAGTACACGTGTTCACTCTATGAATCACAACAATAGAATGAGTAGATAGGGACAGAGATTCCGTGTGTTTTACGTGAGTACCTACTGTCGACAGCATACCTCACGATGCTTTCTATTGCTAGAAGCACGTAGATCTATACAATGCGTTAATCAGCGCCCCAAGGCATAAACGCATTTTGCGCTTATACCTTGGTTCCAATTGGTAACTGTCCTACCTGCATTTAGGTTTAAACCACAGCCACCACGAATCTCCACAAAGGGCCAAACCCAATGAGCAGATTGGAGTTACCTCCAAGGTCTAACTGCTCCCCGTGGTACCAGGTTTAAGTCTTTGGTCTGACTTTTGTAGCTTTTGCTACCACCAGTTGAGTCGCCATAAACTCAATGACTGGTTGCATTTGTCGCTTTGGCAAATGTCACTTTATATTATGTTTATAATATGAAGCTTAGAATTTGACTTCCAGCTGAATATTATAGCACTATTCTGATTTAGACCATGCTGACAGATTAAACAAGATCTTTAATGTCAGACACAGTGCATGTGGCTTTTAGTCGCCTCTTACGACAGGCAACACACCATAACCTCCAAAGAAGTGTTTGAAAATGTAATCATGGACGAATGGGCCAAAATTACAAATCATGACACATCCAAACTGGTTCATTCAATGCCACAACGACTTGCCGAGGTCCTAAAACGTAAGGGCTATTCCACCAGTGACTAGAATATTGAATTTTCACCAAATAATTTACCTTTATATACTTAATTTCAAATTGTACGAATACCTTTTCTGCTTCGTTATGTGAGATTTTTTTGTTTCTGTTTTGAAAAAATTTGTTTAAAATGTAGGTTTAAAAAAACTTGTGGAAAGTGTAGTAAAAATACTAAATAAAACTTTTGAGAATAAATATTTTTTTAGCGCCCCCATTTTTTCACCTATTTAAAAACCACTATAACTTCAAATTAATTATTGCGACCTATATATGTATGTATATTAACGGAGAATTATCAACGAAACTTTTACTGTGTATAACCAGCAACTTGAAACCTGAGCGCAGTAGGTAACATACAACGGCGCTTAGGTCTCAAGTTAATTCTTACGGGCTCCACCTGCCAATAAGAATGATTATTAAAACACAACTTTATAGTATTAAAACAGAGAATCTTTTATTAAAAATAAAACTAAAATAATCGATCCATATATAAAAACTAATGATGAATCTAATGCTGTTTAATAAGTTTGTTAATATCAGGTTCCAATTTACTCAAGAACAGTCGCAAGTCGCCATGTTCGGTAACAAGCAAACGATTTCTATTTTTAGTAAGCAGTGTTGTCACAGCACTAAATCCACGTTCACACAAATATGACGATGGGAATGCTGTCAAGAATCGTTGAACGATTGACCACAATCCAGGGTACAATTGCGAGATCGGTTTTTGTAGCCAAAATTCTTGGTAACCATTTTTGAACTTGATTTTTATTTCCTCGTTTGTTGTCAATTCTATAAGTTCTTCTTCCAGCTGAGGTGACATTGCTGTGTTGACATTTGAAAACGGATCCTACACCCAGTCTGGTATTTCCAAATTCAAAATGTCTTGGTATCGTTCGGCGAAGTCAATGTGAAGGTTTTCCAAATGTTGGCAGTAAGCAAACAATTCGTCGTTACTTGGCTCGAGCTGCCCAAGCATATTGAATAAATTGGATGCCCAATTTAGTGGGAAACATCCAGCACTTAATTTTTAGTATTTATTGAACCATTAACTATGCCAAAGAAAACATATTATTTGTTGATGAAATAGTAAACACCTTTAGAGTTAGCTTTATTGAATTTTCATAAAATTAAAAGGAATGATTGCACAAGGTAATGACGACCATATCGCAGAGGACCGCTGAGCACTTAATTGTATTTCCGAGCACTTAATTGATTTTCCGTATAGAAGATGAGCAACGTAGGTGTCGACGCGGCGCAGTGTGTAAACGAATGTGTAGCAGCGATGCGTGTATGGCAAAAAGTTCAAAGTACAAATACGTCAGTGTATCATTTTTAATTTCGCCAATATTCCGATTCCCCTCCAGCTGATCGAGTATAATAAAAACATGCACATGCGAATAAACAGACGTGCGAAGCGGTATAACAACCGAATCAGCTGTCCAGACGATGTTATTGCAAACGCGCGGGATGATTCGCAAAACGAAATGTGATAAAATGGAGGAGGAGTTTATTGGTATATAGGTTGTGTTGTTGGGGTCTCATCTGTGGTGAACTAAGCTGCCTTATTAGGGTGCGCCTATAATTACGGGTAGAGTGGGTGGAAGTTTAACTCATTTAAACACAGATAATTCATCATGAGATTCCAAATATATGGACCACAGATGGAACTCTGCGGGCAGCCACAAACCACCTCAATCTCCACACTTCTATTCATATCAACTAGAGGCTTTTTCTGTCCAAAAATAGTTCCACCAAAGAGCAGCTTCCGGATAGCCAAGTTCCTCCATTCGTTGCAACACCCGATCCCAGCTTAGGTAATCAAACGCCCCCTTAAAGTCAACAAATATGTCCTTGGCATTATCCCTAACAGCATTCTGAACAAACATCCACTACACTGCGTCTTTCCCTAAACCCAAACTGCCTATCCGACCACATACCCCTCGTTAGCTCCTGAAGTCGTTCCATCATTACTCTTTCCAGCACTTTTCCAAGTAGTGGAAGATGACTGAT
>NW_026091621.1:0-9414 GCF_024586455.1 Bactrocera neohumeralis | reverse complement strand
GTCAAGTACTTGAAAGCAACTCTGCTCGCACAGGATGAGAGGGGTGAGAAGCAGGGGAAATTTCTCTTGCTTTCAAGAACTTGACAAGTATGAATCCGCTCTAACAATAATCTGAAAAAAGAAAAGCTTTTTTTTCATTTTATTTATTCACATACATGACAATTTGACAGTAGACCAGGACAATTTAGGGGTTGACCAGGACACCAGGACAATTCGTACAAAACCAGGACAAATCCTGGTAAACCAGGACGTATGGCAGCGCTAAACTAGCCCTTAAAATGGATGGCGTTTAAGTTGTATACCTATACATTAACGCTAAAGTAGATGATTTACTATATAATACAATTTCGGTTGGATTATAAATTTTGAAACTTTAGTGAGTAGGAGGGTACAATGTACAATGGTGTGCTTAGAAGTGTTTGGCGTAAGCCTGCATGGAGCCGCTATTGGTGCAGATCTTGGTGGTAGTAGCAAATAATCGAATAAGACCTTGCGGAAATCAAGAGGAGGAGAAGGGTTTCGTGTGAACAGTGGTTGATCACGAGTTAGTCGGACCTAAGTTCAAGGCGAAAGCCGAAAATTTTCAAGTTTTAATGAATTTAAGTTTAATTTAATTTTTCTATTTCATAGTAATTAAACACTTGGTTTTTGAACTAAAGGGAATAGAACGACCATAAAGAAGCCGACGAGAGGTATCGGAAGAGACCGACTTGGAGAATCTGTCTATCTAATTAAAACAAAGCATTGTGATGGCTCTAACGGGTGTTGACACAAAGCGATTTCTGCCAAGTGCTCTGAATGTCAAAGTGAAGAAATTCAAGTAAGCGCGGGTAAACGGCGGGAGTAACTATGCCTCTCTTAAGGTAGCCAAATGCCTCGTCATCTAATTAGTGACGTGCATTAATGGATTAACGAGATTCCTTCTTCTATAGTTGTGATTCATAGAGTGTACACGTGTGCTCGCATTATTGTGTGAAATAATAGGAAAATATTTGAAACAAGTAAGGAAGGGCTAAGTTCGGGTGTCACCGAACATTTTATACTCTCGCATGATAAAGTGATAATCGAGATTTCATTATACGTCATTTACATATTTTTCAAATACCGTATTTTTGTAAAGTTTTATTCCGCTATCATCATTGGCTCCTAATGTATATATTATACAGAAAGGGCATCAGATGGAATTCAAAATATTGTTATAATGGATTAATGCGTGGTTGTAAACCGATTTCACCTATATTTTGTACATGTCATCAGGGTGTTAAGAAAATATTCAGCCCTATTCTGCATTTCTACTCGAATCGAAATTTTCGCCGATTGGCAACTTTGGTATTCTGCGTTTCGATTCAACTTCGAAAATTCCAATTCTATGTATTCTGCATTGCGATCGTAATTACGTTTTTGTACGTTGAAGTTTTGTCGACGGAAAGCCGTTATATATTCATTTTCGTGCACTTGGATAAAATAATTTCTTCAAATATGTAAGTAAAACTTTATGATTATAGTTGTAAAAGACATAATGGTGGTGTCCTTGGTTGTTTGTGCTTAAATGATATTTTTTGATATGTTTGCAGGTCAAAAGTAACAACGGCAGAGCAATACGAAAAATTGTGTGATATGATGGCCACGAAAAGAGATATTGCGCAGGGCTTCCAAAAGCGACCGAAGGAATAAGTACAGGAGTTTTGGGAGGAGGTTGCAAGGAATTTAAATGCACTTCGCCAACCAACAAAAGATTCCAATACATGGAGGTAAGGTATTACCTACAATTAATTTTAAAAGATTAAGTTAAATCTAACGTTTTCGTGCAGGTTTGGATTGACTGAAAATGCTACATGAAGCGAAAATTATCGCATAACAAAAAAGAAAGGATGAGCACCGGTGGAGGTCCTTGCCGTTTACAACGCATAAGCCCACTTGATGAAAAGGTGATAGCTTTGACGGGTTTGGAATCGGATGATATCCCTTCAACCAGTAGAGCTAGCAGCCAAAATAGAGAGGCGAGAACAGACAAGCAGAGCACTTCTTCATTACTTAAGCAACAGATACAAATCAAAAAGAATTTTATGCAGAGACGAAAAAATTCAATGAAGCTGCCTTTGGTAAAATGGAAGAGGTTATTTCATATTTACGGCACATGAATCGTTCTCTAGAAACTTTGGCGGAGACTGCAGTGAAGCAACTTGAAGAACAGAAGCGACACAATAGAATTAAGGAAGAGCTGGTGAAGGAAAAAGTAGAAATAAAAATGCAAATGCTAAGATTAGATCCAAATTATAAGCCAGATTCAAAGTAGTCATTTTTTAATTGTTAGCCTTTTATTCATTTTACTATTATTCATTTATATAACGAGCTGTGAAATTAAATAAAAACATTTACTTTTTTAATATAGGAGCTGTAAAATGCACTGAATGCAATTGTTTTTATTTAATAGAATAATGTAGGGCATATTTTGAATAATGCATTGCTCTCCTCCTCAAGTAATATCGCTGCCGCTACTGATTCCATGTTAGTGTTTAAAACGAAGATATAATTTCTTTATTTTAATAAACCAACAATAATTTGTGTATTTTTGCTTTGTTATGTTTCATTTTCATACGTTTCAAGGCAAACAGCTGACTTCGAAAGAGCTACAGCTCTTCCTCTTCTTCTTTCAATCCAATCGTAATTCAGAATACCTATTTTCGATTCAGACGGAGCGTAGAGCGGGAACGTAATCGAAATGCAGAATAGGGCTGATTATATACCGAATTTCATTGAAATCGGTGGAGTAGTTCCTGAGATATGGTTTTTGGTCCATAAGTGGGCGAGGCCACGCCCATTTTCAATTTTTAAAAAACGCCTGGGTGCAGCTTCCTTCTGCAATTTCTTCCGTAAAATTTTGTGTTTCTGACGTTTTTTGTTAGTCCATTAACGCACTTTTAGTGATTTTCAACATAACCTTTGTATGGGAGGTGGGCGTGGTTATTATCCGATTTCTTACATTTTTGAACTGTATATGGAAATGCCTGAAGAAAACGACGCTGTAGAGTTTGGTTGACATAGCTACAGTAGTTTCCGAGATATGTACAAAAAACTTAGTAGGGGGCGGGGCCACGCCCACTTTTCCAAAAAAATACGTCCAAATATGCCCCTTCCTAATGCGATCCTTTGTGCCAAATTTTACTTTAATATCTTTATTTATGGCTTAGTTATGACACTTTATAGGTTTTCGGTGTCCGCCATTTTGTGGGCGTGGCAGTTGGCCGATGTCAGGCCCTATATCTGACTCTTTTAGTTTTAGGACTTACAAACAACCGTTATGTGAACAAAACTATAATACTCTCCTTAGCAACTTTGTTGCGAGAGTATAAAAACGGGTAATTTTTGGGATTGAGTTTCGTACGTGGAATTGCATGTAAGTACGCTTATTTGTGGTTGCTTTGTGTTAGGGTCATTTGTTTTTCATTAGCATAGGCCGAGATTTGCATAATTTTTCATTTTTTGTTATTTCAGAATTTATTTTTAATAATTTTTTTGATTTTGAATCGTAGGCTGTGGGAAAAAACAAGTAAAAACTTGTTTGTGTGTGTGAACACTCGTTTGTTCATTCACATTTGCTAGAGTAGGCTTTTGCTTTTCTAAAGCAGGTTTGTTTGGTTGTGTGTGCTCGTACACAAATTTAAAGCAAGTGTTTTTTCTGGAGTAGGTGATTTTTCAAGTGAGGTGGTTTTTGTAGCAGGTGGATTTTTTTGGTGTTTTGAGTTTGTTAGGCGGGTTTAGCAGGTGGTTTTTTGTAGTGTGAGGGTGTACAGTGGTTTTGGGAGCAGATAGATTATGCGGTTGAGCTGTCACACAGTCTCAGTGCTGTACCGTATCGTTCGTGTTCTCTGCCGGCTGAAGTGTCTGTCAGGTTGAGTTGTGCTGCGCGCCTAACGTTCAGTTGCCCGTGTTACGACGGGACTTGGGTAGTTTTTGCTTAGTGGGTGCCGGTGCCTGTGCGGGAAGTGCTAACTTTGCGACTTGTTTGGTCGTAGTGGTCAGCTTTTGAGCCCACGGTGTGACTTGGTGCATTTTCCACATCGGTCGACTCGGGGGTGGTACGGGGACAAAGTTCCGTTCAGGATCCGTTTTGAGTGGCCTTTCTGGGCTTTTGCTTGGGTTGTGCGGTGTGCAATCGCGAAAAAATTGAATGGTGAAGTGAGTGAGTTGGTTTTTGGTGCCAAACACGTTGAGGAGGAGGTTGCGAAGGGGCTGCTGGAGTTTGCCTCAACGCATGAGGAACTCCTGATGACGGTAATAACCGAGAATGCCCATCTTCGTTGCCAGGTTCCCGTTAGGGGAAGTTGTGGGGGTCACATTTCGCTGCAGGGTGGGTTTGTGCAGGCTCTGTGCCATCACCGATGACGCCGAAGCCTGTGGAGACTTGATCGGTGGTTGTTAGGAGCAAGGGGACTGCAACTTCCTCTAAGGAAGTTATGAAGAAGGTGGGTCCCTCACTCGGAGTGAGGGTCCATGTTGTCCGGCCACTAAAGGGAGGTGGGGCGATTCTTCGCACTCCTTCTGCTCGAGAGAGGGAAAGAGTGGTGAAGAATAAGAAATTTGAGGAGGTGGGGTTGGGCGTCATTGTCACTCGGAAGTTGGGTCCTCGGGTTATGGTCTAGTGGGTTCACACGGAGATTCCCCATGAAAAATTCATGGAAGAGTTATTCCGGTTGAACCTCCGGGACTTCGGCTCGGTGGCCCAGATGGCTGATGTGAGGATAGTCAGTTGCCCCTGGAAGGTGGCCGCTGATGGTAGGACCAATGTCGTCCTTGAGGGTACGGACAAGTTTATGTCCGCCCTCTTGGAAGCAGGTAGGTGCTACATAAAGTGGTTTTCATTCCGGGTGTGACCGGATAGCCCCGTCGCTGGCTGCTTCCGGTGTATGAGCTTTGATCATAGGGTGGCTGATTGTAGGGCTTTGTCAGATGTTTGTCGGAGGTGCGGTCAGGAAGATCACAGAGTTGCCAGTTGCGTCAATGCATCAAATTGTCGCAATTGTGATTTCAAGGGCAGACCAGCTGAACATCTTATGATATGATTTACTGTGGCATTGTTGGACGCGCCCTCTCCAGACATTCCCCGGCATTCTGGATATCGAAGCCACATTCGAGGTGAGGCATTAAGTGAATGGCTTCCACGTTGTGAATGAGCCCAGTGAGTGGTATACTTTCGGTGCGCCTAGGAGTGTGAGTGATATGGGCATGACGTTTATGAATGAGGCAGCAAGTAGGGCTTTTAATGTTAGGTGGGTAAAGGGAGGGTGGGGATCGAGTGATCATAATTCGATTCAAATTATGGTTACCCCTCGATCCCCTCCCTCGCCTTATGAGAGTCTATTGCGGCGATGGCGTACCACTGGTACAGACTGGAACCAATATGGATTCTCGGTTAGAGATGCGGTGTTGGAAATACCCCTTATAATTTTTGAGGAGTTGGGGGCGGACAAGCAAATTGCTCGTCTCTGTGAGGTAGTTTGCGGGGTGACAGATATGAGTGTTGTAGGGGTAGCAAAATTAAATGGTGGACGCGTGAGCTAACCTTGAAGAGGAGGACTGTCAGGCGATTGAGGCGAAAGTTTCAACGCGCCCAACAATTCAATTCTGATAGGTTGTCCCAGCTTAGGTAAGAATTTAGTTGTGCGGATAGGGAGTATAAGGAAATGTTAGTCAAAACTAAGGAGGATATGTGGAGAAGTTTTGTTCGGGAAATTAGGAACGACCCCTGGGGTCAGGTCTATAGTATCTGTCCGGGTTAGGTCTAAGCGGTCCCTAGGTTTTGATGGTTTGAACAGAGAGATATGCGAAAGCTTGTGGAAGTTCATTCCTGAATACCTGCAGGCTAATTATGATAAGAGCGTCTGGGAGGGATATTTTCCATATGATTGGAAAAAAGCTAAGGTTGTTCCTCTCCTGAATGATCCTCGCTTTTATTGGGGCATCAGTCTCCTTCCAGTACTTGGAAAAGTGCTGTAAAGAGTAATGGTGGAACGACTTCAGGAGCTAACGATGTGGTCGGTTAGGCAGTTTGGGTTTAGAAAAGGAAGCAGTGTAGTGGATGCTTGGATGTTTGTTCAGAATGTTGTTAGGGATAATGTCAACAATGTCCTTGGCGTATTTGTTGACTTTAAGGGGCGTTTGATTACCTAAGCTAGGATCGGGTGATGCAACGACTGGCGGAACTTGGCTATCCGGGAGCTGCTCTTTGGCGGAACTATAATACAGTAAAATTATACTGCCTTTTAAATAATTAGTGCGAGAACTAACAGCAAAAGTAACAACTGCAGCAGTAGCAACAACAACATTAAGTCAGTTGTAAGTAAATCCTATATTTATTAATTAAATGGAAAATTCACAAGTGCCCTTATTTAAGAAAAATTAAAACAAAATAAATTCGTATATATCTATTAAATACATACATATATGTAAATAAAAAAGAAAACGAGATAAATTATACTATTACTGTATTTATAATTCATTATTATTATATATTTTTTTGTAAAGTGGAAAACATAATTCTAAAATTTTCGAAAATGGCGGTTAGTAATTTTGCTGCAGAAGACATAGCTCGACTGATAGCGACGCAAACGACGAATTTAAGAGCTTAAATAGATCAGCTAAATAACCAATAAAAAATATAGAAATTGCTACGCAGGTGACTGAATATGAAACACAGACAATTAACGACTCAATTATGTATATGCAATGAAAATTTAGAAATTGTAAAATCTTTAGCGGAATTCTCGTGAAGGTCATACGTCAGCTGGACAGAAGCTGCAAAAAATTCAATGAGTCTCTATATAGAAGGGAGTAGGAGATATTTTGAGAAACAAGATTGCGGGCAATGCTAACGACATTTTGACAAACCATGGCACAGTTTTAAATTTAGAGCCCATGTTTTCGAGATCAGATTTTGCGTTTGCAGATAGAAGGCCAATACCGGTAATTGTCTACTAATAATAATAGACTACTACAATGATGTCAATAAGAAATTGACACTGTTAATAAATAAAACAATAATGACGCATGGAACAAATTCCGAAATAACCAAGCAATTAAATATTAAAAATCGGGAAACCGCAATTAGAACCTTCATAACTGGTTTGAGCTACCCTTTAAAACAAATACTTTTTACTTTGACGCCGACTGACTTGCCTAATGCCCTTGCCAAAGCGCAAGAACTTCAATCAAACCAGATGATGTCGCAATTCACGTTGCAATTCTCAAAAAAAAAGATCAAGAAATTGATTCTCGAAAACAGCAATTTAATAAAAACTTTCAAAATAATTTGAAGTATATATATAAGTTATATTTATTTTATAAATACATTATAAAAACAGATATGAAAACCGGGCAAATCATTCGAATTTTAACAGTCCGGGGGTAACCAGTTCATAAGTATGTACGAACTGGAATTTATGTATAATACCAAAAACACTTTAGTAATTAAGAAAAGGGTAAGAACCATTAATGGTTAGACCATCATAAAATATTTTCATAATATTAATCTACTGGGCGCACAAGAACGGTTTTATGAAATTGATAATATAATACAATAATAATATAATTGGAATTAATTTCCTAAATAAATTCGTAGCCACAATATATATTTAAAATCGGAAACTAATTTATGGAAATAATAAAATAGACAAAATGCATTTTCTCAATGATTTATTTTTATTAAACTCCTTGGGACAAAAGAGTCCTAAGACGCCAGCCCAAAATTTACGACAATATTATGTATATTAAAAAAATTTATCTTGGGACAGAAAAAAGCCTCAAAAGCCAGCCGAAGTTCTTACCGGCAAAATAAAACCAAAAAAATGGTGAAAAACCAAATAATAATATAAAAATACAAAATTTAAACTACTTCTTCTTCTTCTTAATTGGCGTAGAAACCGCTTAAGCCATTATAGCCGAGTTAACAACAGCGCGCCAGTCGTTTCTTCTTTTCGCTACGTGGCGCCAATTGGATATTCCAAGCGAAGCCAGGTCCTTCTCCACTTGGTCCTTCCAACACAGTGGAGGTCTTTCTCTTCCTCTGCTTCCCCGGCGGGTACTGCGTCGAATCCTTTCAGAGCTGTAGTGTTTTCGTCCATCCGGACAACATATGACCTAGCCAGCGTAGCCGCTGTCTTTTAATTCGCTGAACTATGTCGATGTCGTCGTATATCTCGTACAGCTCATCGTTCCATCGAATGCGGTATTCGCCGTGGCTAACGCGCAAAGGACCATAAATCTTTCGCAGAACTTTTCTCTCGAAAACTCGTAACGTCGACTCATCCGTTGTTGACATCGTCCAAGACTCTGCACCATATAGCAGGACGGGAATAATGAGTGACTTATAGAGTTTGGTTTTTGTTTGTCGAGAGAGGACTTTGCTTCTCAATTGCCTACTCAATCCGAAGTAGCACCTGTTGGCAAGAGTTATCCTGCGTTGGATTTCTAGGCTGACATTGTTGGTGGTGTTTACGCTGGTTCCAAGATAGACGAAATTATCTACGACTTCAAGATTATGACTGTCAACAGTGACGTGAGTGCCAAGTCGCGAGTGCGACGACTGTTTGTTTGATGACAGGAGATATTTCGTCTTGCCCTCGTTCACTGCCAGACCCATTTTCTGTGCTTCCTTGTCCAGCCTGGAGAAAGCAGAACTAACGGCGCGGGTGTTGAGGCCGATGATATCAATATCGTCGGCATACGCCAACAGCTGTACACTCTTATAGAAGATGGTACCTTCTCTATTTAGTTCTGCGGCTCGAACTATTTTCTCCAAAAGCAGGTTGAAAAAGTCGCACGATAGGGAATCGCCTTGTCTGAAACCTCGTTTGGTGTCGAACGGCTCGGAGAGGTCCTTCCCGATCCTGACGGAGCTTTTGGTGTTACTCAACGTCAGTTTACACAGCCGTATTAGTTTTGCGGGGATACCAAATTCAGACATCGCGGCATAAAGGCAGCTCCTTTTCGTGCTGTCGAAAGCAGCTTTGAAATCGACGAAGAGGTGGTGTGTGTCGATTCTCCTTTCACGGGTCTTTTTCAAGATTTGGCGCATGGTGAATATCTGGTCGGTTGTTGATTTGCCAGGTCTAAAGCCACACTGATAAGGTCCAATCAGTTTGTTGACGGTGGGCTTTAATCTTTCACACAAAACGCTCGATAGAACCTTATATGCGATGTTGAGGAGGCTGATCCCACGGTAGTTGGCGCAGATTGTGGGGTCTCCTTTTTTATGGATTGGGCATAGCACACTTAAATTCCAATCGTTGGGCATGCTTTCGTCCGACCATATTTTACAAAGAAGCTGATGCATGCACCTTATCAGTTCTTTGCCGCCGTGTTTGAATAGCTCGGCCGGCAATCCGTCGGCTCCTGCCGCTTTATTGTTCTTCAGGC
>NW_026091620.1:0-9336 GCF_024586455.1 Bactrocera neohumeralis | reverse complement strand
AATAGCACTGTTCAATTCTTCTTCTTAATTGGCGTAGACACCGCTTACGCGATTATAGCCGAGTTAACAACAGCACGCCAGTCGTTTCTTCTTTTCGCTACGTGGCGCCAATTGGATATTCCAAGCGAAGCCAGGTCTTTCTCCACCTGGTCCTTCCAACGGAGTGGAGGTCTTCCTCTTCCTCTGCTTCCCTCTACGGGTACTGCGTCGAATACTTTCAGAGCTGCAGTGTTTTCGTCCATCCGGACAACATGACCTAGTCAGCGTAGCCGCTGTCTTTTAATTCGCTGAACTATGTCGATGTCGTCGTATATCTCGTACAGCTCATCGTTCCATCGAATGCGGTATTCGCCGTGGCCAACGCGCAAAGGACCATAAATCTTTCGCAGAACTTTTCTCTCGAAAACTCGCAACGTCGACTCATCCGTTGTTGACATCGTCCAAGACTCTGCACCATACAGCAGGACGGGAATTATGAGTGACTTATAGAGTTTGGTGTTTGTTTGTCGAGAGAGGACTTTGCTTCTCAATTGCCTACTCAGTCCGAAGTAGCACCTGTTGGCAAGAGTTATCCTGCGTTGGATTTCTAGGCTGGCATTGTTGGTGGTGTTTACGCTGGTTCCAAGATAGACGAAATTATCTACAACTTCAAAATTATGACTGTCAACAGTGACGTGAGTGCCAAGTCGCGAGCGCGACGACTGTTTGTTTGATGACAGGAGATATTTCGTCTTGCCCTCGTTCACTGCCAGACCCATTTCTTTTGCTTCCTTGTCCAGCCTGGAGAAATCAGAACTAACGGCGCGGGTGTTGAGGCACTGTTCAATTAGTGATGTGAAATTTCGACGCTGAGATGTAAAAGTTAATTCTCCAAACACATAACAAAAATTGTCAACAAAAATTGTTCAAACACTTTCGTGGCATATTTATAATCTAACTAATGTAAATAAAATGTAATTTAGCAAACACAATAGTTACACAGTCGACTACATGCAGTTGTGTAAACAAAAAAACGTAGATGAGGTCAGAAATGTATTTGTAGCTGTCGAAAAGTCGTCGCTTTCATCCGTAAAAATATTAAAAAACTTAAAGTTAATAGCACCATTTCACTTTTACTGCTGGCAAGTAAATTAGTTTAAAAGACTTTATATGTAGGCAACCTTTCTCGACGGCTCTGAGAAAAATATGGTCAACGATAGCCGCTTGTAGGATGCCATTCATTCACAACGCTTCGAAACAAAAATCCCTTAAGGGGGGAGCCTGCTTTAGAGGCTTAAAAAAATCTATATTTTCAAGGATTTTTTTAGAAAGGAAAGAAATGTCTGATTAAAATGAAACTTTTATGATTTATTCTTGTATATTTGAAGAGTCTCCTAAATTTTTTTTTTATTATACATTAGATATTGTTCATGTTTGAAGAAATTTACTGAGGCGCCTCGAGTGTGCAATTTCTGTGTGGCGGGCAAGATGCAGGTCGCAATTTTCATCTGAAACAAAAGAACAAAAAAAAATTTTAATTTTCAATATTGTAATTCCTAGGCGAACCAAAAAAATTCAACAAAAAGTGAAATATTCAACAATTTTTCGCAGTTAAAAATAAACATTATTTTAAATCGTTTAAAAACCGGATTAATGTTAACTTTCTTAAGGTATTTTAGGTTCACCTAGAAAAGAATTTAATTCCAAATACAACGCATTTTGATTCGTTTCGATAGGACGTTTGCTTTTTTTCCTATCTTGCCCGCCAATTTGAAAAAATATTAAAAATGAAAAACCGAGAAATCGCGCGTCAAAGTTTTCGCTTTTTGTTCACTCGGTCACTTTTTCCCAATTAAGTAAAACTGTTTGTTGACCCTATCTTGTCGCAAAGCATTTTTGTTGCGTTTTGCCTACAACTCAGAACTTGGTGGTTAAGAAAAGGCTGTTAGGGCATGAATAGGTGAGTATCACTTTTATGTTTGTCGTTAGCTTAGTGTCAGCGAAATTGTACATTATGAATTTTTTTATTTAAAAAATACTTGTATGGATTAAAATGATTTTTTGTTGTCTTAATAATTTTTTTGATCATTGATATAAAAGCTCAATCACTTACCTTTAGCGATCTAAAAATATATTTAGGATGTACAAAATTATATTTTTTTCACAATAGGTATCAGGAGAAGTGGTAGAGGGGTTACCAGACAATGCCCGCCGAAGAAAACATATTAAGAAAATGGATGGGTTCAGCTGGGGAGTTCAAACTTCCAAATAGTTATATACTTGTTCGTTTGATGGATTAGTTTAGAGATTAACACTGGTCTACAGGCTGGTCTAATGAGTTTCTGAGTGAGTGAAACATATGCGAAATACCTGTATCTCATTCTCTCGTGAAAATCAGATGAAGGGATTTTCCAGTAACTCCAAAAATAATTAATTGAGAATCTATTTATACCTACGGCAAATTTAGACTGTAGGTGACATAGGAATCGGCTTTCAGAAACTTCAATGATTTATTTAGATTTTCGCTAGCAGAATATAAGAAAGTTCTTTTAATGGAGAATCAAACAAAAGCAAATTACAAGGCACCGATAGATACATTACATTTATTTTTCATGTAGTTGTAATACTGTTTTTATAGCCATATTTTATTTATGCTTTAAATCCATTTACTGTTTTTGAAGAGTATTATTTGCTATCTCATTCACAAGAGAGAATGGCTAATATTGAGGAGATACTTTAAGGATAGTGAAATACCCCATATCATCATAACATTCAAAAAATCTGTTTCAGAGCAAACCATAACAAAACACAATACGAATGAATAGAGTTTCAGCAATGTCTTATTTATTAAACATAAGCTAAAATTCATTTAATGAAGAGAAGCCATGATAAAGTGGCAAATAAAGAGATAATGGAAAAGACGACTTAAATTCAAAAGTAAACGGCTTTGTACCGATCTTTCTCGCTTTTTTTTGCAAGAAACCTAGTACTGCCCTCACTATATCCGAAGCGATAGTATAACAAAATTTTGTGATTTTAAAACGGACGCAACGGACTCAAGTCATGCAGTGAACGCAAATGCCAGTGGAGCTATTAACACCTTCACCGACTCCTTCCCAGTGCATTTGGTCAAATCCACCAAGGTTTGGTGCTTGGAGCCGAGATTCCGATATGTTTTGTGTCGGATCACCTGCTAGAGCTGGGCATTCGCAGAGAAAGTGGAAGATTGTTTCCTTGTTTATCCCTGCTACTCCGCAGCCACGGCAGATGTCGTTGTAGGGCAATCCCATTTGGACGCATGTTCCCCAAATGGCCAGTGCCCTGTTGTGGTAGCTGTTATTCTGTAAATACTTTTTCTTGACCTATTTAATAAGTCATTGGTTCTTTTCCTGTCATATGTTGGCCATAATTGTTTAGTTATGACGCATTTTGTAATGTTTTTCCACCTGTTGTTTGCAATTTGCTGAAATTGTCTATTGATCTCTCCTTTTATCGATCCTAGCGGGCTTGGTATTAGCTCCGCCATGGATTCATTGAGGAAAGCTCCTGCCTTTGCCAACTCGTCTGCTTTTTCGTTACCGAAAATGTTCCTGTGGCCGGGAACCCAGATCAAGTTTAGCTGGAGCTTGTCTTTTATTGAGCTTAGTGCTCTCTTGCAGTTGTGAACTGTACTGGAATTTGTCATGGGTGAAGACAATGCCAGGAGGGCCGCCTGGCTGTCCGTAAATATAGTTGCTTTATGTATATTCCCGTGGTTTTCTAATAGAACTTCGCAGGCTTTTTCTATGCCTAGTACTTCTGCTTGGAAGATGCTAGCCGAGTTCGGTAGACGTATAGAGAGAGATATGCCTAGATCAGCGGAGAATACCCCCGTGCCTACTCCACAGTCCATTTTGGACCCGTCGGTATAGATTGAGGTGGTATCTTCCTCTACCATTGAACCTCTTCTCCATTCTCGTCTAGATGGTATCCTCACCTGGAAGTGTCTATTGAAATCCAGCTTTGGGAGAATGTAGTCTGATTTATTAATAGTGAACTTCTTTAGAATTACACTATGTCCGTAGTTCTGCTGATTCCAACCTCCCAATTCTTTTATTCTTATCGCCGCAATAGCTGCTGTTTTGTGAATAAAAATGTCCATTGGTAGTTGATGCAGGATCACATTGAGCGCATCAGTCGGACATGACCTGATTGCACCCGTAACACCCGCACATGCTGCTCTTTGTATTCCATTTAATTTTCTAATATTGTATTGTTTGTTTAGCGCTGGCCACCATACCAGAGCTCCATATGTAAGTATAGGTCTTATGACAGCCGTATACATCCACATGATTATACTTGGTTTAAGGCCCCAATTCTTGTTGACGATTTTCTTACAAGTATAGTAGGCCATGTATGCTTTGTTTATTCTTTTTTCTATATTTATTTTCCAGGACAGTTTGGTGTCAATCTCCACCCCCAAGTATTTAGCTGTGGGGGATAGAGTGAGTGTAGTACCGTTTAGTACCGGAAGTTGAAACTGAGGTATTTTGGTTCTGCTAGTGAATAGCATCAATTCTGTTTTGTTCGGGTTAACTCCTAGACCATTGTTTTTAGCCCATAGGTTTAACCTACGAAGTGCTCTTTCCATAATCTCGCTGACTGTTGAAGGAAACATGCCTGAGACCAACAACACTATATCGTCTGCATACGCTACTGCTTTCACTCCTCCACCGTTTAGTTGGAGTAGTATTTCGTTCAGCGCTGCAACCCATAGAAGCGGAGAGAGGACCCCCCTTGAGGCGTTCCTCTACTCACATAGCTTGTTTGTGTTGCAGCGCCGTTTGAAGCTATAATCTTCCTATTCTCAAGCATCGATAGTATCCATCTGCACACAGTGTCGTCTATCCCACCATGTGCCAGAGAATTAATTATCGCATTTACTTCTATGTTGTTGAAGGCGCCCTCTATGTCTAGAAATGCAGCCATGGTGTATTGTTTGTGATGTAGTGATTTTTCAATTACACTTATCACCTCGTGAAGGGCGGTTTCGGTTGATCGGCCCTTCATGTACGCATGTTGGGACTTCGATAACTTCTCCGCCATTATTGTTCTTACGTGTAGATCTATTAGCCTTTCTAGTACCTTCAGCATAAAGGAGGTAAGGCTTATAGGTCTAAAATCCTTGGCATTCTCGTGTGTTCTTCTGCCTGGTTTTGGGAGGAACACAACTTTACTTCTTTTCCAACTTCTTGGGATGTAAGATAGTTGTATGCTTGCTTTGTATATATTTTCTAGCCTTAGAACCATTGGTTCTACCAGTTTTTGCAGCATTATGGGCATAATCCCGTCAGGACCTGCCGCTTTATATGGTGCAAAACTATTTATGGCGTATTTGATTTTTCTTTTGTCTACTATTTGGCTTCGATAGTCAGCTGCGTTCAGCGGTGGTTCTGGTTGAACCCTCGTTGAAGGTATTTGCTGACTCCCGGGGAAGTGCGTTGTGATTAGTACCTCCAGAGACTCTTTTGCCGAGGAGGTCCAATCACTTCCTTCCGCCCTAATGTAGGCAGTATTAATATGATCTTTGGATAGCATTTTACTCAGCCTGGCGGCTTCTGTGCAACTTTCTATCGATGTACAGAAAGATCGCCATGAGTCCTTTTTAGCTTTCCTGACTGCTTTTTTGTATTCTTTCATACTGTCTTTATATGGCTGCCAGATTTTGGTTCTAAAACTCTCATTGAAAGCCTTCCTTAGTTGTGTTCTCAAATTCTTGAGTTCACTGTTCCACCAAGGAAGAGACTTTCTCTTTTTCAAAACTGTTAGCGGAGTAGATTTATTAAAAGTTGTGGTTAGGATTTTTTCCAACTTCTCTACTTCTGAATCTAATTCCTCAGGATTTCTGATGCTCTTATTGCCTCCCTTTTCAAGGCATTTTGTTGCTATACTGGTAAATTTTCCCCATGCCGTTCTTCTAGGGTTCCGGTAAGTGAGAGGCGCACTGTACTTCTCGCGGATGCTGAAGAGTATCCAGGAGTGATCCGACATGGAAGGCTCATCGGATACCCTCCAGTTATCCACAACGAGACTGTCTGTGTCTGTTGATAGCGTGAGGTCAAGCACTTCCTCCCACCCCGGAAACCTATCCGAGCTTGGGAAAATAAAAGTTGGCTTATCGCCCTTGTTGCAAATACTTAGATTACTATTCAAAATATACTGCAAGAGTGACTCACCTCTGGTGTTTATACTGGAGCTACCCCATACGGTGTGCCTTGCGTTTGCATCACACCCTATTAGGACATCTTCCTTCCTGTTCTCTTCTACTAGTCTGGTGAGCGGGGCCGGTGGTATGTCTTCGTCATGGGCCAAGTAGGCCGAGACCAAGAAGAAGGGCTTATCCTTCTGTTCCACCTTTACCACTGTGATATCTGCTGTGCTGTAATTAGGACAAAGAAATGCATTTATACTTTTATTGATAAGAATGCATGCCCTAGGTTTACCTCTGTTCCGTGTGTAAAACAGGTTATGGTTGCTGCTGTTTAGCCCTTTAATGGTATCTTCATTGACCCAGGGCTCCTGTACTAGGCTGATGTCGATGCCCCCTCGTTCACGAGGGTTGTCAGATTCGCTGTAGCACTCTTCGAGTGCTGCAGGTTTATCTGTACGCATCTTATGTTATTGGGCATCTCGGGTTTCTTCGATGCCCACATTCTTTAGCAACTGGCTGGCGTCGTCGACCTCTTCCGTGTCGTCTTCGTCAGCCGCTTTGTCGCCTTGGAATATTTTTAGTCTGGCTTTGCGGATTCCGAAGCTGATTTTGTAGTCAGTCTTCTTCAGAGCCTCAATGGACTCATCACAAATGGCCACTAGTATTGGCTTGCTTGCTTTATTCGGTTTTTCCTCCTTGATTAGCTGCCACTCATCTATACTAGGTATAGATTTGTTCTGCAGCTTAATGCACCGCAGGAGTTTTTCGCCTGGCTCCTCTAGAGGGGGTAACCAAATGCGAGCACGAGGTCTCTTCGGAATGTCCTTGGCGGGTATAAGCCTCAAATGGAGGCCTACAAAGGCGTTGCTAATTTTAGCCACACTACCCGTCAGGAAATCCAGCGAGGCCTGGTCCGCGCACTTGATGACCCTGTAGCCCCTGAGGGTCTCAGAAGAGTCAAACTCCGGGTGAGGACCCGCAGGATTGTCGAGTACATAGCTTAGCACCATACTCGACAATCTGACGTCGATCTCCACCCATCTCTCCTGCATTGTGCTCGGAGAGGAGGAATTTCCGTCTATGATGGCCACCTACAGGCTATCTCTGGCAACATCGCAGAAATGCCTTGCCGTTGTTGTGCTGCTGAGTTCACCTTCGCTTCGCCTCGGTTTTTTGGGCTGAGTTCCACTTCTGTGATGGAGCGATTTCTCTTCTGAGAAGTGCTCTCTCGCTTGCTCTCTTCTTGAGGTTGTGATTGCTTCCTTTTCAGGTAGCCTTCATATTCCTCTACGATAGATTTGAAGCGCTTTGTTTCCACCTCATCAACTGGGGAACCGGCTGCCTGGTCTTTGGCTATCTTCCCTAGTATGAAGACTGCCCTCTGGTACCGGTTTTCCTCAGCTGATTCTGGGATTTCTTGCGCTTCTTTCTGTTTTCTCCTTTAGCCGCCAGTGCACTTTGGTTGGTGCTCATGGCAGCCTTGGAGGTGGACGCTTCCACCCTTATATCAGGGGCTTTTACTGCTGTATCTACCGGTATACTTTGGTTGGTATGTCCGGTAGTACTCTTACTCGTCTCCTGGCTGGAGGCAAGTAGCTCTTCTTCTTCTTCGGATTCCGTAATAGGATTCCGATAGTTCATGTCCTTAGTCGTTGCCGTTGTCGTCAATTTGGTTGTTGTAGTTGATGTTGTTGTTGTTGTTGCATTATTGTTTTCATTCATGTTTGGTCCCACGAGTAATCCGGAAAGGGTTGGTCACTCGTCCGCAGAGCCGGTATGCGGAGAGAAGGCTTTTATACCTCCGACCTCGCCCGGGCATCGGAGGGGACCGTTCGCGATCAGCTATTTATTACCCCCGCTGACCATTCAGCCCTCGGCACGGGTACCTCGACACCTTGGCTTAGGGTGGTGTTGGTTCGGGTATCCTCATACTTCCACAATAGGAGATGGGCGTAAAACCTAGGGTTTATTCATCCATATCACTATTGTGGGAATTATGAAGTGTCCCTCTTAGTTCGTAAGATTAGAGTGCGTTTCCTTTGGGATGCACACTTTACTCTTACTTAAGCCCCTTCGCCAAGACAAGGCGACCAACTTCAAAGGAGCCGATGAAACCTAACCCTATAGTTCGACTCGTATGAAAACGCTTATAAATAAATTGTCAGGTCCGGATAATCTCTACAACAAGAACGTTTCTTCGACCATTTCTAGGAGGTAATTTTTCTTGCCAGCGGAATTGCTTTTAATCTATAATTGTGTTCATTAGACTTCTCCTTAGACAGATATGAATATATTTTAATAGACAGTAAATTGTCAGGTCCGGATAATCTCTACATCAAGAACGTTTCTTCGACCATTTCTAGGAGGTAATTTTTCTTGCAGAATTGCTTTTAATCTATAATTGTGTTCATTAGACTTCTCCTTAGACAGATATGAATATATTTTAATAACAGCCTTTATGCATATAATAATCACTGTCACTGGATTTTCCGCAATTTTAGCTTTTGTACACATGAGATTTTGGTCAGCTTCCCAGCTCTACCGTAAGTCGCTCAATTAAGCGTTTGTATTAGTCAACGCCACTCAAATTAATCCTGCGATAACAACAAATTGATCATCGTAAATTAAAGATTTCCGTAGCTTTAGCGCTAAAAACATCTGTTAACGCACAGTATTGCCACTTAATTAAGAATGCAATGAATAAATTCTTTGGCTTCACTTAAAGTTAGTTCCAAATAACAGCACAAGGTTTGTCTATATATCTCTACTTATCAGCAAGGACGCTGCGTTACAACAAACACATATAATAGTGTAACGGCTGTAATTAGATATGAAACAAGTACTGTAAATAGCTATAAGGTGTCCTTCATTTCCCCTCGCTATGTCTATTTTTGACAAGAATGATAATTTATAACTGCTTAATTTAGGTGCAGCTGGCACAATATAACATTTGGCTTGCCTCGCACTATATGTTGACAATAATTTCAATGAAATTAGTGGTCGAGCACCTTATATCAACCGGAAAAAAAACAATTGTTAACATCTTAATGAAAATTAAGTGCTCAAAGCAATTTTCATTAACACGAAGAGTGTTAAAAGTTTCTGTCTCTAGGCTGTTGTTGTCATGGTGAGCGAATTAGTCAAGTGGCACGTAGTTTCAATCGTTG
>NW_026091619.1:0-9570 GCF_024586455.1 Bactrocera neohumeralis | reverse complement strand
CAATGTATTCTCTAAGAATGTCGTCGACGCATCGTTGAAATATGGATGGAGCATTCTTTAGACCGAATGGCATCCTAATAAATTCATACTTTGCACCGTTGACAGAAAATGCTGTATTTTCTCGATCAGATTGTTTAATTAAGATTTGGTGAAACCCAGATTACAAATGAATTGTGGAAAAAATTTTTGCTTTTCTCAGATTTTGTATTGTCATATTAATGTCTGGTATAGGATATCTGTCAGTAATCGTATGAGCGTTAATTTTTTGGAAGTCAACACGCATTCGTTTTTTGGGTCTACCTTGGTCATCGGTGCCCTTTTTTGGAACAGTCCATATACATAGGTGAGTTATATGGGCTTTTGCTTGGTTGAATTATACCGTCATTTAACAGTTTGTTTGAATGCAGGACAGCCCGTTTATTCGCCTAAAAAAGTGCCCCCTGATTCATATTGTTCTTCATATTTCGAGTAGTCTATAGATTCGAAATCTTCTTCCCTTTTGGTTTGATTTATTTTGTGTGTTGCATTTCCATTGCTAAATTACTTATTTCCTTTGTTCGCATTATGTATATTATTATAGCTACGATTTACTACGTTATTTCTTGTTGTACTTACAAATCGTCTGGAGTTGTCTATGTCCATTGGAACTGGTGCAGGTTGCCATTGTTGAGGTTGATTGTTAATTTGCTGCATCCTATCATTATGTACTATTATACTATTATGCTTATTAGACATCTCAATTTTGGATAATGCTAAATTGAGCGCTTTGGACACATTGCTATGGAATTCTGCTAGGGATTTCCTTCCTTGTGTAATTTTTTCATCTCATCCAATAAAACGTATAGGGGACGTTGGTCGGCAAAGGTATAGTCCAATCGGTTAATAATGGAGTAAAAATTCATCTTCGTGTTGTGGTTTGTCAAAATATCAGCCGCTTGTACTACGATCTTCGTCCTTATGATTCCGAGAGCGCTGTAGTATTTTGGATGATGGCTAAAGTTTTTTATGGCATCCATGAATGTCCATACTTGTGACCTCCATGATCTGTATGCTGCCTGACTGCCAACAAATTTAGGCAGTGATTTGAAAAGTTCCAAATCAATTTCTTTTGGATCGAGGACGTTGAGTTTGATGTCCTCAAGTTCGATGAATGGTGTGACTTCTGGAATATGTTGTTGTTCCATTGCTATTAGTCGTTGTTTCAGCATTTGAGCCATTTGTTCTTCCATTTGGTTTTGCGATTTTATTTGTCTGTTGTCGTCAAATGTTTGTCTTTTTATTGACTTACGAAGTTTTTTAGTGCGTCCAGGTTTGCTAGTTAATTAGTGATGTATTGTCCGCTTTTCTAGGATCTATACTTAGTGATGTATTGTCCGCTATTTCAGGATCTATACTTCTGTTTTTTTGTTAATTATTTTAGCACTTTTTTCAAACGTTTAGTGTTGGAAATCTTATTTCCCGTGGAATTTTTTGTCTATTTTACTCTTTCATCACTGTAGAGTAAAAAATGGCTTAATTGACCGGTTTGAGCCCCCAGTTAATAATGTAATGATTTTCTATTTTATTTTTACATTTTTATTAACAAACCGTCTTTTTCACTTCTCCCTCTTCTTACAACTGTGCTTATAATAGACTTAAGGCTACTTATATAGTTGTGGTTCTATTGTTTTCCTGATAAAGATATTTTTACTATTTTTCTGATAAAGATTAGCCGATGTGATAAGCATGTTTAACTATTGATATTTGATATTTGTATATATTCGTCTGTTTAGTTGATAAGAATTTTGGGTGAGCGATGCGTTCCTTAACTCGCGCACATGTTATTGTTGATAAGTGATAATATGATTTGAATTCGCGAAAGCGAACATAAGCAAATATGGTCATGACACATGTGAATATACATAAGTAACTTTTGAATGATAAAATATACGATTAATGTTCATTTATCCTATTGTAATTAATTTAATTTTTTGAATAATATTATGATAGTTTGTTATATAAATATGTAAGTATGAATATATCTAATACAAAAAATAATTAAAAAATAGGCTTTATTTTTACATTAACTACGAATATTGCTCTGAAAAAGTAATTTAATTTAAATGTATTCAATTGCACATGTATTCATTAATATGCACAAAAAGAATTCATACGAATAAACATGTTTGCATTTAAGGGGTATTCTAGTCTAGAATTTTGAAAAAATCGATTTTTTTGCATATTCTTAAAGACTGGACCTTTAAGAATATATTCCCCAAAGGAATTTTTAAAATTCCTATTCTTTACCGACTTATAGCTATTTTAATAACGCAGCGTGCAAACCGGCTCTGCCGCATGAAAACGAACAACAGGCGGTAGATTTTCGCTGACTACCTGAGGGTGAATTATCTTACAACGAAGAATAGTTTTTTCTTCAGGTACATATCTTACAGAAAGTCCTTTATATACCATGAATTCTAAAATATAATAATGTGAAGGGTGTTGTAACGGATTTTGTTGAAATATTTTCATGGTAAATGTGTAGCGCAGCTCAGTTGGCTCTGAGCCGTCACAGACAGACGTATCCTTTGTGTGCAGTTTAAAGTTAAATATTGTGACTGTAAATTTTAATTATTTTGTGTATAATGGATCGAAAAAGTAAACCAGAAAGCAGTTCACGTGCAGATAGACAAAAAAAAAAGAAAATTCCAAGGAAATCGACACACTCTTGAAAACGATACAAGTTTTACAAGTGCATCAGCAGGTTGCATTTTCAATGATGTCTTCTTGCCAATTTTAAAAATAATGAGCATCATGGGCAAACGGGACAAAACACGAATACGTCGCTCTGATGGACGAGCTTCTGAAGCTTCTAAGGAAGCTAGAACCGCTCGTTTAGCCGAAAGAAATTCTGAAAATAACATGTTTGAAGAAGAAGAAGGTCCCATGTACGAAGAAGGAATGGACGATTAACGAAATGTAAGTATAGACTGCCTGCAGTTAGACTCACATCTTTAATCGCGTTTTTATCGAAACTACTATTTTCAACACTTCTGACATGATTTCTGAAGTTCTAATGAACCGATTAATTTGAAATTTGGTGCGGACCTTCTTTATATATCTCTCTATGGTTGGAACTAGGATTATTAAAAAATTTTGATTTTTACTATTTTTAAAAAATTCTGATCTTTCCCGAAAAACGGGCAAAAAATTCAAACAGTCGCTATTTACTGAAAAAAAAATTTTATTTATCCTAGTTCAGACGATAGCGGCATTTGTACTGATTCAAATTTTTTTTTTCAGATCACCCAAAGTGTTGGAATCGTGTCAGGAAGGGCGCACCCTAATTTTCAACCCCCGCCACGCCACCACGCCGCAATTAATCAAATTAAACCTAAAATTGTTTTTTTTTTTATTTTTTTTTGTATTCTTAAAATATCAATAAATATCTGATAAAAAATTGGATAGTAAAAATGTTCTTAGTTTTTTTTTTATTGGACTTTAAAATATGCCGTTAAATAGCATTTCTAGACTAGAATACCCCCTTAAAATTATAAAAATATAAGCAAAAGAGCAAACATTCGTTTGTTAGTTTTGAGCATATTTTTATTCCACGCTCAGCTCTGTTCAAGCAAAAATGTTAAAATTTCAGCTGCCGAGCTGGCAGTAGTGAAACTCCTCCACTCGACCTAGTTAGCGAAAAATATTTTTACGTTCTTCGCGCCGTGAACCTTCTCTATTATAAACGTTCTCTGTTATACACTTACGTAACTTAAAAAAGTGCATTCAAACACTGCGGTAAACAAAACAAAGCAAATGTTCAAAATAAAAAAACAAACTTAAAAAAGTGCATTAAAACAGTGCGGTAAACAAAACAAAGCAAATGCTTAGTATTACAATAAATACACACATAAAACAAAAGAAAAAAGTTCCGGCAATAAAAACAAAGGTATAGTGAATTGCCGAGAATACAACAACAAATATACAATAAAAAAACTAATTGCGTGCAAGTAAAAAGCAAAAAACAAAAAAAAAACAAGTTTAACAAATTAATAACTGCAAACCTGGCGCGAAACCTAAAAATAAAATATAAATAAAAAGTAGTAACTAATAACCGAGCGCGGGTAGACATATTTAAATGCAACAACACGCACAAGGAGTTCAGCAGCAAACAGATGGATACAAGTTAATAAAATACTTTTTATTTTAGTTTTTTTTTTTAAGGATTTTATTTTATTATATAATTTCTTTTCACTTAGTCACTATTACTTAACTACGTGTTGGGAAGACTATGTCTTCTTAGTCCAACCTTTTTGTCAACTGCACTTATTAACTACCACTTAACTACTGAATTTAAACTTATGTTAAAAACTAGTTATTGGAATTAAAAGTGTGTGAGCAGCGATCATCACATACAGTGCAACGTGACCGTGCATTCAATGCAGACGCTCCGTCAGCACTTTTGGGTCGCGCGAGTTAATTTCTTTATTCAATAAATATATATTTTAAGTCCAATGAAGAACTGCTTCTTTATTTATTAAATATGTACTTATGGTTATAACAATGTACAATGAACAAAGAACCTATGTATATTATTGTGTTGTGTTTCTTTATATAGCATTTCTTGTAATGTGTTATCGATCTGTGATTTGCTGAAGTGTTTTGGTGTCGTGTGTACACACGACACGTATTGATGAGGACTTTGAAATGCGGTGGTTTCTGTTTGTTATTCGCTTATCAGTATAGTTTGTACTTTGTATCAATTGTACTTCGGTTGATAGATATATTAACTCTCCGGGGTCTTATAAAAAAGATCTTCTGATCTACAGCTTATTTTCTTGATTGATAAGATGTTGCATGCCGACGTTAGTGAGGGCTTGGTTATAGTTTTTTATGTATTTCATTCTTTGGTACATCATATAGAGTTTGTAATATACATATATACTTGTTAAAATAGTTATTATTGTTATTATACTAAGTATAAATGTATTTATAATTGGATGTTCTTCGAAAGGGATTATAAATTTATTTAATTTTGGAATATTATCAGATTGATATTTAGATTGGAACTCTAGTATTTCTAACACATGGATTTTTTCATATCCTTGTGATTCGATAAATTCTTTTATTTCTTGATCCTGATTATGATAATATTCTGAATCTATTAATACTGAAATGTTGAATTGTACTAAGTTAGTTCCTTTGATAGTGCCGTTATTGACTTTATGTATTCCATCAATTAAAATATTCCCATGACTTAAATTTATTACAGGATAATTCTTTTCCTGAACTATGTTACAATGGGCTTCTTGGTTTAAAAGTATGTATAGGGATAGTACAATTGTCCCTATTCTTTTGCTTACATATGTATATATTTGCTTAAAGTATTTTTACAGTTTGATATTGAGGTATAAGTATTTTTACATTTTGTAATTAGTTCATCTTATTGAAGTTTTCCTTGTTTATACATTAATGGAGTGATTTTAAATGTTTGTTCCAAATCAATTTCTTTTGGATCGAGGACGTTGAGTTTGATGTCCTCAAGTTCGATGAATGGTGTGACTTCTGGAATATGTTGTTGTTCCATTGCTATTAGTCGTTGTTTCAGCATTTGAGCCATTTGTTCTTCCATTTCGTTTTGCGATTTTATTTGTCTGTTGTCGTCAAATGTTTGTCTTTTTATTGACTTACGAAGTTTTTTTAGTGCGTCCAGGTTTGCTAGTTAATTAGTGATGTATTGTCCGCTTTTTTAGGATCTATACTTAGTGATGTATTGTCCGCTATTTCAGGATCTATACTTCTGTTTTTTTGTTAATTATTTTAGCACTTTTTTCAAACATTTAGTGTTGGAAATCTTATTTCCCGTGGAATTTTTTGTCTATTTTACTCTTTCATCACTGTAGAGTAAAAAATGGCTTAATTGACCGGTTTGAGCCCCCAGTTAATAATGTAATGATTTTCTATTTTATTTTTACATTTTTATTAACAAACCGTCTTTTTCACTTCTCCCTCTTCTTACAACTGTGCTTATAATAGACTTAAGGCTACTTATATAGTTGTGGTTTGCTGATAGGGATGTACTGCTGCATTCTTGATAAGGATGTTTCTATTGTTTTCCTGATAAAGATGTTTTTACTATTTTTCTGATAAAGATTAGCCGATGTGATAAGCATGTTTAACTATTGATATTTGATATTTGTATATATTCATCTGTTTAGTTGATAAGAATTTTGGGTGAGCGATGCGTTCCTTAACTCGCGCACATGTTATTGTTGATAAGTGATAATATGATTTGAATTCGCGAAAGCGAACATAAGCAAATATGGTCATGACACATGTGAATATACATAAGTAACTTTTGAATGATAAAATATACGATTAATGTTCATTTATCCTATTGTAATTAATTTAATTTTTTGAATAATATTATGATAGTTTGTTATATAAATATGTAAGTATGAATATATCTAATACAAAAAATAATTAAAAAATAGGCTTTATTTTTACATTAACTACGAATATTGCTCTGAAAAAGTAATTTAATTTAAATGTATTCAATTGCACATGTATTCATTAATATGCACAAAAAGAATTCATACGAATAAACATGTTTGCATTTAAGGGGTATTCTAGTCTAGAATTTTGAAAAAATCGATTTTTTTGCATATTCGTAAAGACTGGACCTTTAAGAATATATTCCCCAAAGGAATTTTTAAAATTCCTATTCTTTACCGACTTATAGCTATTTTAATAACGCAGCGTGCAAACCGGCTCTGCCGCATGAAAACGAACAACAGGCGGTAGATTTTCGCTGACTACCTGAGGGTGAATTATCTTACAACGAAGAATAGTTTTTTCTTCAGGTACATATCTTACAGAAAGTCCTTTATATACCATGAATTCTAAAATATAATAATGTGAAGGGTGTTGTAACGGATTTTGTTGAAATATTTTCATGGTAAATGTGTAGCGCAGCTCAGTTGGCTCTGAGCCGTCACAGACAGACGTATCCTTTGTGTGCAGTTTAAAGTTAAATATTGTGACTGTAAATTTTAATTATTTTGTGTATAATGGATCGAAAAAGTAAACCAGAAAGCAGTTCACGTGCAGATAGACAAAAAAAAAAAGAAAATTCCAAGGAAATCGACACACTCTTGAAAACGATACAAGTTTTACAAGTGCATCAGCAGGTTGCATTTTCAATGATGTCTTCTTGCCAATTTTAAAAATAATGAGCATCATGGGCAAACGGGACAAAACACGAATACGTCGCTCTGATGGACGAGCTTCTGAAGCTTCTAAGGAAGCTAGAACCGCTCGTTTAGCCGAAAGAAATGCTGAAAATAACATGTTTGAAGAAGAAGAAGGTCCCATGTACGAAGCAGGAATGGCCGATTAACGAAATGTAAGTATAGACTGCCTGCAGTTAGACTCACATCTTTAATCGCGTTTTTATCGAAACTACTATTTTCAACACTTCTGAAATGATTTCTGAAGTTCTAATGAACCGATTAATTTGAAATTTGGTGCGGACCTTCTTTATATATCTCTCTATGGTTGGAACTAGGATTATTAAAAAATTTTGACTTTTACTATTTTTAAAAAATTCTGATCTTTCCCGAAAAACGGGCAAAAAATTCAAACAGTCGCCATTTACTGAAAAAAAAATTTTATTTATCCTAGTTCAGACGATAGCGGCATTTGTACTGATTCAAATTTTTTTTTTCAGATCACCCAAAGTGTTGGAATCGTGTCAGGAAGGGCGCACCCTTATTTTCAACCCCCGCCACGCCACCACGCCGCAATTAATCAAATTATCACAAAAAATTTTTTTTTTTATTTTTTTTTTTTGTATTCTTAAAATATCAATAAATATCTGATAAAAAATTGGATAGTAAAAATGTTCTTAGTTTTTTTTTATTGGACTTTAAAATATGCCGTTAAATAGCATTTCTAGACTAGAATACCCCCTTAAAATTATAAAAATATAAGCAAAAGAGCAAACATTCGTTTGTTAGTTTTGAGCATATCTTTATTCCACGCTCAGCTCTGTTCAAGCAAAAATGTTAAAATTTCAGCTGCCGAGCTGGCAGTAGTGAAACTCCTCCACTCGACCTAGTTAGCGAAAAATATTTTTACGTTCTTCGCGCCGTGAACCTTCTCTATTATAAACGTTCTCTGTTATACACTTACGTAGCTTAAAAAAGTGCATTAAAACAGTGCGGTAAACAAAACAAAGCAAATGCTTAGTATTACAATAAATACACACATAAAACAAAAGAAAAAAGTTCCGGCAATAAAAACAAAGGTACAGTGAATTGCCGAGAATACAACAACAAATATACAATAAAAAAACTAATTGCGTGCAAGTAAAAAGCAAAAAACAAAAAAAAAAAACAAGTTTAACAAATTAATAACTGCAAACCTGGCGCGAAACCTAAAAATAAAATATAAATAAAAAGTAGTAACTAATAACCGAGCGCGGGTAGACATATTTAAATGCAACAACACGCACAAGGAGTTCAGCAGCAAAAACAGATGGATACAAGTTAATAAAATACTTTTTATTTTAGTTTTTTTTTTTAAGGATTTTTTTTTATTATATAATTTCTTTTCACTTAGTCACTATTACTTAACTACGTGTTGGGAAGACTATGTCTTCTTAGTCCAACCTTTTTGTCAACTGCACTTATTAACTACCACTTAACTACTGAATTTAAACTTATTTAAAAATTAGTTATTGGAATTAAAAAGTGTGTGAGCAGCGATCAACACATGCAGTGCAACGTGACCGTGCATTCAATGCAGACGCTCCGTCAGCACTTTTGGGTCGCGCGAGTTAATTTCTTTATTCAATATATATATATTTTAAGTCAATGAAGAACTGCTTCTTTATTTATTAAATATGTACTTATGGTTTATAACAATGTACAATGAACAAAGAACCTATATTATTGTGTTGTGTTTCTTTATATAGCATTTCTTGTAATGTTTATCGATCTGTGATTTGCTGAAGTGTTTTGGTGTCGTGTGTACACACGACACGTATTGATGAGGACTTTGAAATGCGGTGGTTTCTGTTTGTTATTCGCTTATCAGTATAGTTTGTACTTTGTATCAATTGTACTTCGGTTGATAAATATATTAACTCTCCGGGGTCTTATAAAAAAGATCTCCTGATCTACAGCTTATTTTCTTGATTGATAAGATGTTGCATGCCGACGTTAGTGAGGGCTTGGTTATAGTTTTTTATGTATTTCATTCTTTGATACATCATATAGAGTTTGTAATATACATATATACTTGTTAAAATAGTTATTATTGTTATTATACTAAGTATAAATGTATTTATAATTGGATGTTCTTCGAAAGGATTATAAATTTATTTAATTTTGGAATATTATCAGATTGATATTTAGATTGGAACTCTAGTATTTCTAACACATGGATTTTTCATATCCTTGTGATTCGATAAATTCTTTTATTTCTTGATCCTGATTATGATAATATTCTGAATCTATTAATACTGAAATGTTGAATTGTACTAAGTTAGTTCCTTTGATAATTTTTCGTTATTGACTTTATGTATTC